>NC_069500.1:608591176-608833208 GCF_027579735.1 Bombina bombina | reverse complement strand
GTGAATCCCCACATTCAGAACACAGTCTATCTGGTAGTTCAGACATGTTAAACAGGCATAAACTTGATAACAAAGTACAAAAAACGTTTTAAAATAAAACCGTTACTGTCACTTTAAATTTTAAACTGAACACACTTTATTACTGCAATTGCGAAAAAGTATGAAGGAATTGTTCAAAATTCACCAAAATTTCACCACAGTGTCTTAAAGCCTTAAAAGTATTGCACACCAAATTTGGAAGCTTTAACCCTTAAAATAACGGAACCGGAGCCGTTTTTATCTTTAACCCCTTTACAGTCCCTGGTATCTGCTTTGCTGAGACCCAACCAAGCCCAAAGGGGAATACGATACCAAATGACGCCTTCAGAAAGTCTTTTCTATGTATCAGAGCTCCTCACACATGCGACTGCATGTCATGCTTCTCAAAAACAAGTGCGCAATACCGGCGCGAAAATGAGACTCTGCCTATGATTAGGGAAAGCCCCTAGAGAATAAGGTGTCCAAAACAGTGCCTGCCGATATTATTTTACAAAATACCCAGATTAAAATGATTCCTCAAGGCTAAATATGTTTATATATGAATCGATTTAGCCCAGAAAATGTCTACAGTCTTAAAAAGCCCTTGTGAAGCCCTTATTTACTGTCTGTAATAAAAATGGCTTACCGGATCCCATAGGGAAAATGACAGCTTCCAGCATTACATCGTCTTGTTAGAATGTGTCATACCTCAAGCAGCAAAATTCTGCTCACTGTTCCCTCAACTGAAGTTAATTCCTCTCAACAGTCCTGTGTGGAACAGCCATCGATTTTAGTAACGGTTGCTAAAATCATTTTCTATCTCTTTTCTGTTTCAGAGTAAATAGTACATACCAGCACTATTTTAAAATAACAAACTCTTGATTGAATAATAAAAACTACAGTTAAACACTAAAAAACTCTAAGCCATCTCCGTGGAGATGTTGCCTGTACAACGGCAAAGAGAATGACTGGGGTAGGCGGAGCCTAGGAGGGATCATGTGACCAGCTTTGCTGGGCTCTTTGCCATTTCCTGTTGGGGAAGAGAATATCCCACAAGTAAGGATGACGCCGTGGACCGGACACACCTATGTTGGAGAAATCAGATAAGGAGAATCACAATGTAAGGCAGATAACTCAGACTCTTCGAGCCGAGGAAATCGCCATTAAAAACAGAACTTTCCAAGATAACAACTTGATATCAATGGAATGAAGGGGTTCAAACGGAACCCCCTGTAAAACATTAAGAACTAAGTTCAAACTCCATGGTGGAGCAACAGTTTTAAACACAGGCTTGATCCTAGCTAAAGCCTGACAAAAAGCTTGAACGTCCGGAACTTCTGACAGACGTTTGTGTAAAAGAATGGACAGAGCTGAAATCTGTCCCTTTAAGGAACTAGCGGATAAACCCTTTTCTAAACCTTCTTGTAGAAAAGACAATATCCTCGGAATCCTAACCTTACTCCATGAGTAACTCTTGGATTCGCACCAATATAAGTATTTGCGCCATATCTTATGGTAAATCTTTCTGGTAACAGGCTTCCTAGCCTGTATTAAGGTATCAATAACTGACTCAGAAAAACCACGTTTTGATAAAATCAAGCGTTCAATTTCCAAGCAGTCAGCTTCAGAGAAATTAGATTTTGATGTTTGAAGGGACCCTGGATCAAAAGGTCCTGTTTTAGAGGTAGCGACCAAGGTGGACAGGATGACATGTCCACTAGATCTGCATACCAAGTCCTGCGTGGCCATGCAGGCGCTATTAGAATCACTGATGCTCTCTCCTGTTTGATTCTGGCAATCAATCGAGGAAGCATCGGGAAGGGTGGAAACACATAAGCCATCCCGAAGGTCCAAGGTGCTGTCAAAGCATCTATCAGAACCGCTCCCGGATCCCTGGATCTGGACCCGTAACGAGGAAGCTTGGCGTTCTGTCGAGACGCCATGAGATCTATCTCTGGTTTGCCCCAACGTCGAAGTATTTGGGCAAAGACCTCCGGATGAAGTTCCCACTCCCCCGGATGAAAAGTCTGACGACTTAAGAAATCCGCCTCCCAGTTCTCCACTCCCGGGATGTGGATTGCTGACAGGTGGCAAGAGTGAGACTCTGCCCAGCGAATTATCTTTGATACTTCCATCATTGCTAGGGAGCTTCTTGTCCCTCCCTGATGGTTGATGTAAGCTACAGTCGTGATGTTGTCCGACTGAAACCTGATGAACCCCCGAGTTGTTAACTGGGGCCAAGCCAGAAGGGCATTGAGAACTGCTCTCAATTCCAGAATGTTTATTGGTAGGAGACTCTCCTCCTGATTCCATTGTCCCTGAGCCTTCAGAGAATTCCAGACAGCGCCCCAACCTAGTAGGCTGGCGTCTGTTGTTACAATTGTCCAGTCCGGCCTGCTGAATGGCATCACCCTGGACAGATGTGGCCGAGAAAGCCACCATAGAAGAGAATTTCTGGTCTCTTGATCCAGATTCAGAGTAGGGGACAAGTCTGAGTAATCCCCATTCCACTGACTTAGCATGCACAATTGCAGCGGTCTGAGATGTAGGCGTGCAAAGGGTACTATGTCCATTGCTGCTACCATTAAGCCGATCACCTCCATGCATTGAGCTACTGACGGGTGTTGAATGGAATGAAGGACACGGCATGCATTTTGAAGCTTTGTTAACCTGTCTTCTGTCAAGTAAATCTTCATTTCTACAGAATCTATAAGAGTCCCCAAGAAGGGAACTCTTGTGAGTGGAAAGAGAGAACTCTTCTTTTCGTTCACCTTCCATCCATGCGACCTTAGAAATGCCAGTACTAACTCTGTATGAGACTTGGCAGTTTGAAAGCTTGAAGCTTGTATCAGAATGTCGTCTAGGTACGGAGCTACCGCAATTCCTCGCGGTCTTAGTACCGCCAGAAGAGCACCCAGAACCTTTGTGAAGATTCTCGGAGCCGTAGCCAATCCGAATGGAAGAGCTACAAACTGGTAATGCCTGTCTAGAAAGGCAAACCTTAGATACCGGTAATGATCTTTGTGAATCGGTATGTGAAGGTAAGCATCCTTTAAATCCACTGTGGTCATGTACTGACCCTTTTGGATCATGGGTAAAATTGTCCGAATAGTTTCCATTTTGAACGATGGAACTCTTAGGAATTTGTTTAGGATCTTTAAATCCAAGATTGGCCTGAAAGTTCCCTCTTTTTTGGGAACCACAGATTTGAGTAAAACCCTTGTCCTTGTTCCGACCGCGGAACCGGATGGATCACTCCCATTAATAAAAGATCTTGTACGCAGCGTAGAAACGCCTCTTTCTTTATTTGGTTTGTTGACAACCTTGACAGATGAAATCTCCCTCTTGGGGGAGAGAATTTGAAGTCTAGAAGGTATCCCTGAGATATGATCTCTAACGCCCAGGGATCCTGGACATCTCTTGCCCAAGCCTGGGCGAAGAGAGAAAGTCTGCCCCCCACTAGATCCGTTCCCGGATCGGGGGCCCTCGATTCATGCTGTCTTAGGGGCAGCAGCAGGTTTCCTGGCCTGCTTGCCCTTGTTCCAGGACTGGTTAGGTCTCCAGCCTTGTCTGTAGCGAGCAACAGCTCCTTCCTGTTTTGGTGCAGAGGAAGTTGATGCTGCTCCTGCTTTGAAATTACGAAAGGAACGAAAATTAGACTGTCTAGCCTTAGGTTTGGCTCTGTCTTGAGGAAGGGCATGGCCTTTACCTCCTGTAATGTCAGCGATAATTTCTTTCAACCCGGGCCCGAATAAGGTCTGCCCTTGAAAGGTATATTAAGCAATTTAGATTTAGAAGTAACGTCAGCTGACCAGGATTTTAGCCACAGTGCTCTGCGTGCCTGAATGGCGAATCCGGAATTCTTAGCCGTAAGTTTAGTTAAATGTACTACGGCATCTGAAATAAATGAGTTAGCTAACTTAAGGGCTTTAAGCTTGTGTGTAATCTCATCTAATGGAGCTGATTCAAGTGTCTCTTCCAGAGACTCAAACCAAAATGCTGCTGCAGCCGTGACAGACGCAATGCATGCAAGAGGTTGCAATATAAAACCTTGTTGAACAAAGATTTTCTTAAGGTAACCCTCTAACTTTTTATCCATTGGATCTGAAAAGGCACAGCTATCCTCCACCGGGATAGTGGTACGCTTAGCTAAAGTAGAAACTGCTCCCTCCACCTTAGGGACCGTTTGCCATAAGTCCCGTGTGGTGGCGTCTATTGGAAAACAGAATTTATGTTTACCTGATAAATTACTTTCTCCAACGGTGTGTCCGGTCCACGGCGTCATCCTTACTTGTGGGATATTCTCTTCCCCAACAGGAAATGGCAAAGAGCCCAGCAAAGCTGGTCACATGATCCCTCCTAGGCTCCGCCTACCCCAGTCATTCGACCGACGTTAAGGAGGAATATTTGCATAGGAGAAACCATATGAAACCGTGGTGACTGTAGTTAAAGAAAATAAATTATCAGACCTGATTAAAAAACCAGGGCGGGCCGTGGACCGGACACACCGTTGGAGAAAGTAATTTATCAGGTAAACATAAATTCTGTTTTCTCCAACATAGGTGTGTCCGGTCCACGGCGTCATCCTTACTTGTGGGAACCAATACCAAAGCTTTAGGACACGGATGATGGGAGGGAGCAAATCAGGTCACCTAGATGGAAGGCACCACGGCTTGCAAAACCTTTCTCCCAAAAATAGCCTCAGAAGAAGCAAAAGTATCAAACTTGTAAAATTTGGTAAAAGTGTGCAGTGAAGACCAAGTCGCTGCCCTACATATCTGATCAACAGAAGCCTCGTTCTTGAAGGCCCATGTGGAAGCCACAGCCCTAGTGGAATGAGCTGTGATTCTTTCGGGAGGCTGCCGTCCGGCAGTCTCGTAAGCCAATCTGATGATGCTTTAAATCCAAAAAGAGAGAGAGGTAGAAGTTGCTTTTTGACCTCTCCTTTTACCGGAATAAACAACAAACAAGGAAGATGTTTGTCTAAAATCCTTTGTAGCATCTAAATAGAATTTTAGAGCGCGAACAACATCCAAATTGTGCAACAAACGTTCCTTCTTCGAAACTGGTTTCGGACACAGAGAAGGTACGATAATCTCCTGGTTAATGTTTTTGTTAGAAACAACTTTTGGAAGAAAACCAGGTTTAGTACGTAAAACCACCTTATCTGCATGGAACACCAGATAAGGAGGAGAACACTGCAGAGCAGATAATTCTGAAACTCTTCTAGCAGAAGAAATTGCAACCAAAAACAAAACTTTCCAAGATAATAACTTAATATCAACGGAATGTAAGGGTTCAAACGGAACCCCCTGAAGAACTGAAAGAACTAAGTTGAGACTCCAAGGAGGAGTCAAAGGTTTGTAAACAGGCTTGATTCTAACCAGAGCCTGAACAAAGGCTTGAACATCTGGCACAGCTGCCAGCTTTTTATGAAGTAACACAGACAAGGCAGAAATCTGTCCCTTCAGGGAACTTGCAGATAATCCTTTTTCCAATCCTTCTTGAAGGAAGGATAGAATCTTAGGAATCTTAACCTTGTCCCAAGGGAATCCTTTAGATTCACACCAACAGATATATTTTTTCCAAATTTTGTGGTAAATCTTTCTAGTTACAGGCTTTCTGGCCTGAACAAGAGTATCGATAACAGAATCTGAGAACCCTCGCTTCGATAAGATCAAGCGTTCAATCTCCAAGCAGTCAGCTGGAGTGAGACCAGATTCGGATGTTCGAACGGACCTTGAACAAGAAGGTCTCGTCTCAAAGGTAGCTTCCATGGTGGAGCCGATGACATATTCACCAGATCTGCATACCAAGTCCTGCGTGGCCACGCAGGAGCTATCAAGATCACCGATATAAACTTATCAAAATACCCAGATTAAATGATTCCTCAAGGCTAAATATGTGTTAATAATGAATCGATTTAGCCCAGAAAAAGTCTACAGTCTTAATAAGCCCTTGTGAAGCCCTTATTTACAATCTTAATAAACATGGCTTACCGGATCCCATAGGGAAAATGACAGCTTCCAGCATTACATCGTCTTGTTAGAATGTGTCATACCTCAAGCAGCAAGAGACTGCTCACTGTTCCCCCAACTGAAGTTAATTCCTCTCAACAGTCCTGTGTGGAACAGCCATGGATTTTAGTAACGGTTGCTAAAATCATTTTCCTCATACAAACAGAAATCTTCATCTCTTTTCTGTTTCTGAGTAAATAGTACATACCAGCACTATTTTAAAATAACAAACTCTTGATTGAATAATAAAAACTACAGTTAAACACTAAAAAACTCTAAGCCATCTCCGTGGAGATGTTGCCTGTACAACGGCAAAGAGAATGACTGGGGTAGGCGGAGCCTAGGAGGGATCATGTGACCAGCTTTGCTGGGCTCTTTGCCATTTCCTGTTGGGGAAGAGAATATCCCACAAGTAAGGATGACGCCGTGGACCGGACACACCTATGTTGGAGAAACATCTTTCTAAATATCGGAGGGGGTGAGAACGGCACACCGGGTCTATCCCACTCCTTAGTAACAATTTCAGTAAGTCTCTTAGGTATAGGAAAAACGTCAGTACTCGCCGGTACCGCAAAATATTTATCCAACCTACACATTTTCTCTGGTATTGCAACTGTGCTACAATCATTCAGAGCCGCTAACACCTCCCCTAGTAATACACGGAGGTTTTCCAGCTTAAATTTAAAATTTGAAATATCTGAATCCAGTTTGTTTGGATCAGAACCGTCACTCGCAGAATGAAGCTCTCCGTCCTCATGTTCTGCAAATTGTGACGCAGTGTCTGACATGGCCCTAATATTATCAGCGCACTCTGTTCTCACCCCAGAGTGATCACGCTTACCTCTTAGTTCTGGTAATTTAGCCAAAACTTCAGTCATAACAGTAGCCATATCCTGTAATGTGATTTGTAATGGCCGCCCAGATGTACTCGGCGCTACAATATCACGCACCTCCCGAGCGGGAGATGCAGGTACTGACACGTGAGGCGAGTTAGTCGGCATAACTCTCCCCTCGTTGTTTGGTGAAATATGTTCAATTTGTACAGATTGACTTTTATTTAAAGTAGCATCAATACAGTTAGTACATAAATTTCTATTGGGCTCCACTTTGGCTTTAGCACATATAGCACAGATATCTTCCTCTGAATCAGACATGTTTAACACACTAGCAAATAAACTAGCAACTTGGAAATACTTTTCAAGTAATTTACTATAATATGAAAACGTACTGTGCCTATAAGAAGCACAGAAAAAGTTATGACAGTTGAAAATTAATAAACTGAAAAGTTATAGCATCAAATCTTTGTAAAAAACACAATTTTAGCAAAGGATTGCTCCCATTAGCAAAGGATAACTAACCCTGATAGCAGAAAAAAAAAAAAAAAAAATACAGAAAACAGAATTTATGTTTACCTGATAAATTACTTTCTCCAACGGTGTGTCCGGTCCACGGCGTCATCCTTACTTGTGGGATATTCTCTTCCCCAACAGGAAATGGCAAAGAGCCCAGCAAAGCTGGTCACATGATCCCTCCTAGGCTCCGCCTTCCCCAGTCATTCGACCAACGTAAAGGAGGAATATTTGCATAGGAGAAACCATATGATACCGTGGTGACTGTAGTTAAAGAAAATAAATTATCAGACCTGATTAAAAAACCAGGGCGGGCCGTGGACCGGACACACCGTTGGAGAAAGTAATTTATCAGGTAAACATAAATTCTGTTTTCTCCAACATAGGTGTGTCCGGTCCACGGCGTCATCCTTACTTGTGGGAACCAATACCAAAGCTTTAGGACACGGATGAAGGGAGGGAGCAAATCAGGTCACCTAAATGGAAGGCACCACGGCTTGCAAAACCTTTCTCCCAAAAATAGCCTCAGAAGAAGCAAAAGTATCAAACTTGTAAAATTTAGTAAAAGTGTGCAGTGAAGACCAAGTCGCTGCCTTACATATCTGATCAACAGAAGCCTCGTTCTTGAAGGCCCATGTGGAAGCCACAGCCCTAGTGGAATGAGCTGTGATTCTTTCAGGAGGCTGCCGTCCGGCAGTCTCATAAGCCAATCTGATGATGCTTTTAATCCAAAAAGAGAGAGAGGTAGAAGTTGCTTTTTGACCTCTCCTTTTACCAGAATAAACAACAAACAAGGAAGATGTTTGTCTAAAATCCTTTGTAGCATCTAAATAGAATTTTAGAGCACGAACAACATCCAAATTGTGCAACAAACGTTCCTTCTTTGAAACTGGATTCGGACACAAAGAAGGCACGACTATCTCCTGGTTAATGTTTTTGTTAGAAACAACTTTCGGAAGAAAACCAGGTTTAGTACGTAAAACCACCTTATCTGCATGGAACACCAGATAAGGAGGAGAACACTGCAGAGCAGATAATTCTGAAACTCTTCTAGCAGAAGAAATTGCAACCAAAAACAAAACTTTCCAAGATAATAACTTAATATCAACGGAATGTAAGGGTTCAAACGGAACCCCCTGAAGAACTGAAAGAACTAAATTGAGACTCCAAGGAGGAGTCAAAGGTTTGTAAACAGGCTTGATTCTAACCAGAGCCTGAACAAAGGCTTGAACATCTGGCACAGCTGCCAGCTTTTTGTGAAGTAACACAGACAAGGCAGAAATCTGTCCCTTCAAGGAACTTGCAGATAATCCTTTCTCCAAACCTTCTTGAAGAAAGGATAGAATCTTAGGAATTTTTACCTTGTCCCAAGGGAATCCTTTAGATTCACACCAACAGATATATTTTTTCCATATTTTGTGGTAAATTTTTCTAGTTACAGGCTTTCTGGCCTGAACAAGAGTATCAATGACAGAATCTGAGAACCCTCGCTTTGATGAGATCAAGCGTTCAATCTCCAAGCAGTCAGTTGGAGTGAGACCAGATTCGGATGTTCGAACGGACCTTGAACAAGAAGGTCTCGTCTCAAAGGTAGCTTCCATGGTGGAGCCGATGACATATTCACCAGGTCTGCATACCAAGTCCTGCGTGGCCACGCAGGAGCTATCAAGATCACCGATGCCCTCTCCTGATTGATCCTGGCTACCAGCCTGGGGATGAGAGGAAACGGCGGGAATACATAAGCTAGTTTGAAGGTCCAAGGTGCTACTAGTGCATCTACTAGAGTCGCCTTGGGATCCCTGGATCTGGACCCGTAGCAAGGAACCTTGAAGTTCTGACGAGAGGCCATCAGATCCATGTCTGGAATGCCCCACAATTGAGTAATTTGGGCAAAGATTTCCGGATGGAGTTCCCACTCCCCCGGATGAAATGTCTGACGACTCAGAAAATCCGCTTCCCAATTTTCCACTCCTGGGATGTGGATTGCAGACAAGTGGCAGGAGTGAGTCTCCGCCCATTGAATGATTTTGGTCACTTCTTCCATCGCCAGGGAACTCCTTGTTCCCCCCTGATGGTTGATGTACGCAACAGTCGTCATGTTGTCTGATTGAAACCGTATGAACTTGGCCTTTGCTAGCTGAGGCCAAGCCTTGAGAGCATTGAGTATCGCTCTCAGTTCCAGAATATTTATCGGTAGAAGAGATTCTTCCCGAGACCAAAGACCCTGAGCTTTTAGGGGTCCCCAGACCGCGCCCCAGCCCACCAGACTGGCGTCGGTCGTGACAATGACCCACTCTGGTCTGCGGAAGCTCATCCCCTGTGACAGGTTGTCCAGGGACAGCCACCAACGGAGTGAATCTCTGGTCCTCTGATTTACTTGTATCGTCGGAGACAAGTCTGTATAGTCCCCATTCCACTGACTGAGCATGCACAGTTGTAATGGTCTTAGATGAATGCGCGCAAAAGGAACTATGTCCATTGCCGCTACCATCAATCCTATTACTTCCATGCACTGCGCTATGGAAGGAAGAGGAACAGAATGAAGTATTTGACAAGAGTTTAGAAGTTTTGATTTTCTGGCCTCTGTCAGAAAAATCCTCATTTCTAAGGAGTCTATTATTGTTCCCAAGAAGGGAACCCTTGTTGACGGAGATAGAGAACTCTTTTCTACGTTCACTTTCCATCCGTGAGATCTGAGAAAGGCCAGGACAATGTCCGTGTGAGCCTTTGCTTGAGGAAGGGACGACGCTTGAATCAGAATGTCGTCCAAGTAAGGTACTACTGCAATGCCCCTTGGTCTTAGCACCGCTAGAAGGGACCCTAGTACCTTTGTGAAAATCCTTGGAGCAGTGGCTAATCCGAACGGAAGTGCCACAAACTGGTAATGCTTGTCCAGGAATGCGAACCTTAGGAACCGATGATGTTCCTTGTGGATAGGAATATGTAGATACGCATCCTTTAAATCCACCGTGGTCATGAATTGACCTTCCTGGATGGAAGGAAGAATTGTTCGAATGGTTTCCATTTTGAACGATGGAACCTTGAGAAACTTGTTTAGGATCTTGAGATCTAAGATTGGTCTGAATGTTCCCTCTTTTTTGGGAACTACGAACAGATTGGAGTAGAACCCCATCCCTTGTTCTCCTAATGGAACAGGATGAATCACTCCCATTTTTAACAGGTCTTCTACACAATGTAAGAATGCCTGTTTTTTTATGTGGTCTGAAGACAATTGAGACCTGTGGAACCTCCCCCTTGGGGGAAGCCCCTTGAATTCCAGAAGATAACCTTGGGAGACTATTTCTAGCGCCCAAGGATCCAGAACATCTCTTGCCCAAGCCTGAGCGAAGAGAGAGAGTCTGCCCCCCACCAGATCCGGTCCCGGATCGGGGGCCAACATCTCATGCTGTCTTGGTAGCAGTGGCAGGTTTCTTGGCCTGCTTTCCTTTGTTCCAGCCTTGCATTGGTCTCCAGGCTGGCTTGGCTTGAGAAGCATTACCCTCTTGCTTAGAGGACGTAGCACTTGGGGCTGGTCCGTTTCTGCGAAAGGGACGAAAATGAGGTTTATTTTTGGCCTTGAAAGACCTATCCTGAGGAAGGGCGTGGCCCTTGCCCCCAGTGATATCAGAGATAATCTCTTTCAAGTCAGGGCCAAACAGCGTTTTCCCCTTGAAAGGAATGTTAAGCAATTTGTTCTTGGAAGACGCATCCGCTGACCAAGATTTTAACCAAAGCGCTCTGCGCGCCACAATAGCAAAACCAGAATTTTTCGCCGCTAACCTAGCCAATTGCAAAGTGGCGTCTAGGGTGAAAGAATTAGCCAATTTGAGAACACGAATTCTGTCCATAATCTCCTCATAAGAAGAAGAATTATTATTGATCGCCTTTTCTAGCTCATCGAACCAGAAACACGCGGCTGTAGTGACAGGAACAATGCATGAAATTGGTTGTAGAAGGTAACCTTGCTGAACAAACATCTTTTTAAGCAAACCTTCTAATTTTTTTTTTTTTTTTTAAATATGGGGGGAGGGACGAAAGGTATACCGGGCCTTTCCCATTCTTTATTTACAATGTCCGCCACCCGCTTGGGTATAGGAAAAGCTTCGGGGGGCCCCGGGACCTCTAGGAACTTGTCCATTTTACATAGTTTCTCTGGAATGACCAAATTCTCACAATCATCCAGAGTGAATAACACCTCCTTAAGCAGAGCGCGGAGATGTTCCAATTTAAATTTAAATGTAATCACATCAGGTTCAGCTTGTTGAGAAATTTTCCCTGAATCTGAAATTTCTCCCTCAGACAAAACCTCCCTGGCCCCCTCAGACTGGTGTAGGGGCCCTTCAGAACCAATATCATCAGCGTCCTCATGCTCTTCAATATTTTCTAAAACAGAGCAGTCGCGCTTTCGCTGATAAGTGGGCATTTTGGCTAAAATGTTTTTGATAGAATTATCCATTACAGCCGTTAATTGTTGCATAGTAAGGAGTATTGGCGCGCTAGATGTACTAGGGGCCTCCTGTGTGGGCAAGACTGGTGTAGACGAAGGAGGGGATGATGCAGTACCATGCTTACTCCCCTCACTTGAGGAATCATCTTGGGCATCATTTTCTCTAAATTTTGTGTCACATAAATCACATCTATTTAAATGAGAAGGAACCTTGGCTTCCCCACATTCAGAACACAGTCTATCTGGTAGTTCAGACATGTTAAACAGGCATAAACTTGATAACAAAGTACAAAAAACGTTTTAAAATAAAACCGTTACTGTCACTTTAAATTTTAAACTGAACACACTTTATTACTGCAATTGCGAAAAAGTATGAAGGAATTGTTCAAAATTCACCAAAATTTCACCACAGTGTCTTAAAGCCTTAAAAGTATTGCACACCAAATTTGGAAGCTTTAACCCTTAAAATAACGGAACCGGAGCCGTTTTTATATTTAACCCCTTTACAGTCCCTGGTATCTGCTTTGCTGAGACCCAACCAAGCCCAAAGGGGAATACGATACCAAATGACGCCTTCAGAAAGTCTTTTCTATGTATCAGAGCTCCTCACACATGCATCTGCATGTCATGCTTCTCAAAAACAAGTGCGCAATACAGGCGCGAAAATGAGACTCTGCCTATGATTAGGGAAAGCCCCTAGAGAATAAGGTGTCCAATACAGTGCCTGCCGGTTATTTTACAAAATTCCCAAGATTAAAATAATTCCTCAAGGCTATGGAGTATAAAATATGTTTATATATAAATCGATTTAGCCCAGAAAATGTCTACAGTCTTAAAAAGCCCTTGTGAAGCCCTTTTTTTCTTTCTGTAATAAAAATGGCTTACCGGATCCCATAGGGAAAATGACAGCTTCCAGCATTACATCGTCTTGTTAGAATGTGTCATACCTCAAGCAGCAAAAGTCTGCTCACTGTTCCCCCAACTGAAGTTAATTCCTCTCAACAGTCCTGTGTGGAAACAGCCATCGATTGTAGTAACGGTTGCTAAAATCATTTTCCTCTTACAAACAGAAATCTTCATCTCTTTTCTGTTTCAGAGTAAATAGTACATACCAGCACTATTTTAAAATAACAAACTCTTGATTGAATAATAAAAACTACAGTTAAACACTAAAAAACTCTAAGCCATCTCCGTGGAGATGTTGCCTGTACAACGGCAAAGAGAATGACTGGGGAAGGCGGAGCCTAGGAGGGATCATGTGACCAGCTTTGCTGGGCTCTTTGCCATTTCCTGTTGGGGAAGAGAATATCCCACAAGTAAGGATGACGCCGTGGACCGGACACACCTATGTTGGAGAAATAAACGTTTTTTTATCACATTCAACTACAATCTCACAGCTCTGCTGTGAGTGATTACCTCCCTCAAAACAAGTTTTGAAGACCCCTGAGTTCTGTAGAGATGAACCGGATCATGCAGGGAAGACAAACTTCTGACTGAATTTTTTGATGCGTAGCAAAAGCGCCAAAAAAGGCCCCTCCCCCTCACACATAACAGTGAGAGGGATCAGTAAACTGTCATAAATTAAATAAAACGACTGCCAAGTGGAAAAAAATAGTGCCCAAAACATTTTTTCACCCAGTACCTCAGAAAATTAAACGATTTTACATGCCAGCAAAAAACGTTTAACATTAATAAATTGAGTGTTATTAAAATGCCTGTTGCTAGTCCCTGCAAATTAGGCTAAAGTTTTATGCATACAGTATAATTCCAGTGAAGTGCCATTCCCCAGAATACTGAAGTGTAAAATATACATACATGACAGCCTGATACCAGTTGCTGCTACTGCATTTAAGGCTGAGTTTACATTATATCGGTATGGCAGAATTTTCTCATCAATTCCATTGTCAGAAAATAATAAGCTGCTACATACCTCTTTGCAGATTAATCTGCCCGCTGTCCCCTGATCTGAAGTTTACCTCTCCTCAGATGGCCGAGAAACAGCAATATGATCTTAACTACTCCGGCTAAAATCATAGAAAAACTCAGGTAGATTCTTCTTCAAATTCTACCAGAGAAGGAATAACACACTCCGGTGCTATTATAAAATAACAAACTTTTGATTGAAGGTATGAAACTAAGTATAATCACCACAGTCCTCTCACACATCCTATCTATTCGTTGGGTGCAAGAGAATGACTGGTAATGGCAGTTAGGGGAGGAGCTATATAGCAGCTCTGCTGGGTGAATCCTCTTGCACTTCCTGTTGGGGAGGAGTTAATATCCCATAAGTAATGGATGATCCGTGGACTGGATACACTTAACAAGAGAAATTAGACTGTTTGGTCCTTAATTTGTTGGACCTATCCTGAGGAAGGGCGTGACCTTTTCCTCCAGTAATATCAGAAATGATCTCCTTCAGTCCAGGCCTGAATAGGGTCTGCCCTTTGAAGGGAATGTTGAGAAGCTTAGACTTTGAAGTAATGTCAGCTGACCAGGATTTAATCCATAGCGCCCTACGTGCCTGAATAGCAAAACCTGAGTTCTTAGCCGTTAGTTTGGTTAAATGAACAACGGCGTCAGAAACAAATGAATTGGCTAGCTTAAGGGCTTTAAGCTTGTCAAGGATATCATCCAATGGGGTTTCTACCTGTAGAGCCTCTTCTAAAGACTCAAACCAGAAGGCCGCAGCAGCAGTGACAGGGACAATGCATGCAAGGGTCTGGAGAATAAAAATTTTCTTAATGTAACCCTCTAATTTTTTGTCCATTGGGTCTAGAAAAGCACAACTGTCCTCGACAGGGATAGTTGTACGCTTCGCTAGAGTAGAGACTGCTCCCTCCACCTTTGGGACCGTTTACCCAAAGTCCTGTGGAGCAGCATCTATGGGAAACATCTTTTTAAAAACAGGAGGGGGAGAGAACGGTACACCTGGTCTATCCCATTCCTTAGTAATAATTTCTGAAAACCTCTTAGGTATTGGAAAAACATCAGTGTAAACAGGCACTGCGTAGTATTTATCCAATTTACACAATTTCTCTGGGACTACAATGGCGTCACAGTCATCCAGAGTTGCTAAAACCTCCCTGAGCAACATGCGGAGGTGTTCAATCTTAAATTTAAATGTAGACATATCAGAATCAGGTTGAAGTGTCTTCCCTGAGTCAGAAAAATCACCCACAGATAGAAGCTCTCTTTCTTCGGCTTCTGCACATTGTGAGGGTATATCGGACATAGCTACTAAAGCGTCAGAGAGCTCTGTATTTTTTCTAGTCCCAGAGCTGTCTCACTTTCCTCGTAACCCTGGCAGTTTGGACAATACTTCTGTAAGAGTATGATTCATAACTGCCGCCATGTCGCAATGGGCGCGCTAGATGTACTTGGCGCCTCTTGAGCGGGAGTTAAAGGCTCTGACACGTGGGGAGAGTTAGTCGGCATAACTTCCCCCTTGTCAATTTCTTCTGGTGATAAATCTTTTAAAGCCAGAATATGGTCTTTATAACTTATAGTAAGATAGGTTCCACAATGGCTTCTAAACATAATGAACAAGGAGTTTCCTCTATGTCAGACATGTTTAACAGACTAGTAATGAGACCAGCAAGCTTTGAAAACACTTTAATTAATGTGAAAAAGCAGAATATAAAAAACGGTACTGTGCCTTTAAGGGGAAAAAAAACAAACACAAAAACTGCAAAACAGTGAAAAAAGCAGGTAACTCTATGAAATTTTTACAGTGTATATAATAGACTAAAAAAGCATTGCACCCACTTGCAAATGGATGATTAACCCCTCAGGTTCAAAAACGAAGCAAAAAAACTGTAAAAACCGTTATAACAGTCAAAAGCAAACTGCCACAGCTCTACTGTGGCTCCTACCTTCCCATAAAACGACTTTTTTAGGCACAAAAACCCTTTACAGAGGTCCAATATGTCAGGGGACTCCTTCAGGGAAGCTGGATGTCTCAGGATGTAATAAACAACTGCGCAATTAGAGTGCGAAAATAGGCCCCTCCCACCATACACTCAAAGTCAGAGGGCCTTAAAAAACTATTCCTAGGAGTAAAATAACAGCCATGTGGAAAACTAGGCCCCAAATAAAGATTTATCACCTCAGTAAAAAACATTTATTATATATATAATGTTTAACATACTAAGCCATAATAGAAAGTAATATGAAAATTACCCTTTACTGCAAGCATGATGCCAGTTGTTATTAAATCACTGCAATCAGGCTTACCTTAACTATATCAGGCACTGTCAGCATTTTCTAGTTCTTATCATCCTCTAGAAAAAAATATACTGAACATACCTCAGGGCAGTTAATTCTGCAGGCCGTTCTCCCAGCTGAAGTCTCCCATACTCTTCAGTTATGTGTGAGAACAGCAATGGACCTTAGTTACAACCTGCTAAGATCATCAAAAACCTCAGGAAAATTCTTCTTCTAATTTCTGCCTGAGGTAAAAAAACAGTACAACGCCGGCACCGTTTAAAAATAACAAACTTTTGATTGAAGATAAACTACATTAATTCACATCTCTCTAGCTACTTGCCTTGTCAAGAGCTGCAAGAGAATGACTGGAGGTGGCAGTTAGGGGAGGAGCTATATAGACAGCTCTGCTGTGGATGATCCTCTTGCAGCTTCCTGTTGGGAAGGAGAATATCCCACAAGTAATGGATGAATCCGTGGACTGGATACACCTTACAAGAGAAATATATATATCAGGATTTTAAATGCTATTAATTTTGGAATAGTTAGCAGTATACATTACTTTGATGTAATATGATATTAGAAATAATACTGATGTTTCATATTAAAATAATCAGAATGAATAATGTGACATAGTCCAGTACATGTGAACATGTAACTTATTAATATAAATAAATTATGGCATTTTATATGAACATTTTTAAAGAAATGTTTTTACTGTCTAGAAATGATTAAATGAAGCTGTGTGTTTGTCATGCTGCCCCCGTTGGCCAAAATCCAGTATTGCAGCCAGGAAGCCTTTGGCTGTTAAAAAAAATAAATGAAGTTTCCCAGGGCCAATCCGATAAGACATCCCAGGTATCCAATACGAAGGGACAAGCCTCCGTTGGGCGTTTCCAATTTTCACCAATGATGGTACTCAAAAAAAAAGGGGAGGGGTAATATCAGATGATTTAACCTCAAGCATAGAGAGAGAAAGGGTAGAACTTTTGCTGCAATAACTTGGCTAACTTTTGTTAAACTTGGCTGGTGAACTGTTTGCTAAAACCCTGGACGTATAACTGCTGCAGTTATTATAAGCAAATAGCTACTCTTTATTCTCCACATGCAACATACCCCAATTTTGGTATTCTGAGGTGAAATTGGACCAGTGAGAAATATTGGAAATTGGATAAACAAAGAAGTTTTTGGGAGATTGAATTACAAATTTATTCATTTTGGTAAAGTATAAAAGGTTACTAATTACAGGTGGCCCTCATTTTACAACGTTTCAATTTGCACCGTTTCAGAATAATAACCTTTTTTGTCAGTCATGTGACTGCTATTGAAAAGCATTGAGAAGCAGTACATTGATTAAAATAGCCAGTAGGTGGAGCTGTCCGCTTGTGTTGCAGCAAAGATATGCAAGCCAAGCAAGCTGAAATTAATCCGTTTAACCAGACCTGAGCTATCGAGCAGCTTGCAAAGCAACAAGATCTTCCTGTCTATAAATCAGTCCAGATTGGAATGCATAGAAAGAACTGTTTGCAGAAAAATGCAAGTAAAGTCTGTGTTGTGTGATTATTTTATTAGGTTTATAATGCTATTTAGCAATTGTTTTTGTTCATTTAACTTAGTTTAATTATATATTCTGTGTTGTGTGATTATTTTATTAGGTTTATAATGATGTTTAGCATTTAAAATCTTAATTTAAAAACTTTAAAAATAATGTATTAGGTGTTACTTATGACAATTTTGAGAGGGGCCTGGAACATAACTCCCTCACTTCCCATTGACTTACATTATTAACTGGGTTTCAATTTACAACGGTTTTGATTTACAACCATTCCTTCTGAAACCTAACCCCGGCGTAAACTGAGGGCTACTTGTATAGGTAATATTTTAAAACAAACATTCATTGTTGCTGTAGGTAATAGATTAAAGAGAGCAGTTTGTATTTTTAGCTTACATTCATAGGCCTAGATTTAGAGTTCGGCGGTAAAAGGGCTGTTAACGCTCCGTGGGTTTTTTTCTGGCCGCACCATAAATTTAACTCTGGTATCGAGAGTTCAAACAAATGCTGCGTTAGGCTCCAAAAAAGGAGCGTAGAGCATTTTTACCGCAAATGCAACTCTCGATACCAGAGTTGCTTACGGACGCGGCCGGCATCAAAAACGTGCTCGTGCACGATTCTCCCATAGGAAACAATGGGGCTGTTTGAGCTGAAAAAAAACCTAACACCTGCAAAAAAGCAGCGTTCAGCTCCTAACGCAGCCCCATTGTTTCCTATGGGGAAACACCTCCTAAGTCTGCACCTAACACCCTAACATGTACCCCGAGTCTAAACACCCCTAACCTTACACTTATTAACTCCTAATCTGCCGCCCCCGCTATCGCTGACCCCTGCATTACACTTTTAACCCCTAATCTGCCGCTCCGTAAACCGCCGCCACCTACGTTATCCCTATGTACCCCTAATCTGCTGCCCTAACATCGCCGACCCCTATGTTATATTTATTAACCCCTAATCTGCCCCCCACAACGTCGCCGACACCTGCCTACACTTATTAACCCCTAATCTGCCGAGCGGACCTGAGCGCTACTATAATAAAGTTATTAACCCCTAATCCGCCTCACTAACCCTATCATAAATAGTATTAACCCCTAATCTGCCCTCCCTAACATCGCCGACACCTACCTTCAATTATTAACCCCTAATCTGCCGACCGGAGCTCACCGCTATTCTAATAAATGTATTAACCCCTAAAGCTAAGTCTAACCCTAACACTAACACCCCCCTAAGTTAAATATAATTTTTATCTAACGAAATAAATTAACTCTTATTAAATAAATGATTCCTATTTAAAGCTAAATACTTACCTGTAAAATAAATCCTAATATAGCTACAATATAAATTATAATTATATTATAGCTATTTTAGGATTAATATTTATTTTACAGGCAACTTTGTAATTATTTTAACCAGGTACAATAGCTATTAAATAGTTAAGAACTATTTAATAGTTACCTAGTTAAAATAATAACAAATTTACCTGTAAAATAAATCCTAACCTAAGATATAATTAAACCTAACACTACCCTATCAATAAAATAATTAAATAAACTACCTACAATTACCTACAATTAACCTAACACTACACTATCAATAAATTAATTAAACACAATTGCTACAAATAAATAAAATTAAATAAACTATCTAAAGTACAAAAAATAAAAAAGAACTAAGTTACAGAAAATAATAAAATATTTACAAACATAAGAAAAATATTACAACAATTTTAAACTAATTACACCTACTCTAAGCCCCCTAATAAAATAACAAAGCCCCCCAAAATAAAAAATTCCCTACCCTATTCTAAAATACAAATATTACAAGCTCTTTTACCTTACCAGCCCTGAACAGGGCCCTTTGCGGGGCATGCCCCAAGAATTTCAGCTCTTTTGCCTGTAAAAAAAAACATACAATACCCCCCCCCCAACATTACAACCCACCACCCACATACCCCTAATCTAACCCAAACCCCCCTTAAATAAACCTAACACTACCCCCCTGATGATCTTCCTACCTTGTCTTCACCATGCCAGGTTCACCGATCCGTCCTGGCTCCAAGATCTTCATCCAACCCAAGCGGGGGCTAGACATCCACTGAAGAAGTCCAGAAGAGGGTCCAAAGTCTTCCTCCTATCCGGCAAGAAGAGGACATCCGGACCGGCAAACATCTTCTCCAAGCGGCATCTTCTATCTTCTTCCATCCGATGACGACCGGCTCCATCTTGAAGACCTCCAGCGCGGATCCATCCTCTTCTTCCGACGACTAGACGACGAATGACGGTTCCTTTAAGGGACGTCATCCAAGATGGCGTCCCTCGAATTCCGATTGGCTGATAGGATTCTATCAGCCAATCGGAATTAAGGTAGGAATTTTCTGATTGGCTGATGGAATCAGCCAATCAGAATATAGTTCAATCCGATTGGCTGATCCAATCAGCCAATCAGATTGAGCTCGCATTCTATTGGCTGATCGGAACAGCCAATAGAATGCGAGCTCAATCTGATTGGCTGATTGGATCAGCCAATCGGATTGAACTATATTCTGATTGGCTGATTCCATCAGCCAATCAGAAAATTCCTACCTTAATTCCGATTGGCTGATAGAATCCTATCAGCCAATCGGAATTCGAGGGACGCCATCTTGGATGACGTCCCTTAAAGGAACCGTCATTCGTCGTCTAGTCGTCGGAAGAAGAGGATGGATCCGCGCTGGAGGTCTTCAAGATGGAGCCGGTCGTCATCGGATGGAAGAAGATAGAAGATGCCGCTTGGAGAAGATGTTTGCCGGTCCGGATGTCCTCTTCTTGCCGGATAGGAGGAAGACTTTGGACCCTCTTCTGGACTTCTTCAGTGGATGTCTAGCCCCCGCTTGGGTTGGATGAAGATCTTGGAGCCAGGACGGATCGGTGAACCTGGCATGGTGAAGACAAGGTAGGAAGATCATCAGGGGGGTAGTGTTAGGTTTATTTAAGGGGGGTTTGGGTTAGATTAGGGGTATGTGGGTGGTGGGTTGTAATGTTGGGGGGGGGTATTGTATGTTTTTTTTTACAGGCAAAAGAGCTGAAATTCTTGGGGCATGCCCCGCAAAGGGCCCTGTTCAGGGCTGGTAAGGTAAAAGAGCTTGTAATATTTGTATTTTAGAATAGGGTAGGGAATTTTTTATTTTGGGGGGCTTTGTTATTTTATTAGGGGGCTTAGAGTAGGTGTAATTAGTTTAAAATTGTTGTAATATTTTTCTTATGTTTGTAAATATTTTATTATTTTCTGTAACTTAGTTCTTTTTTATTTTTTGTACTTTAGATAGTTTATTTAATTTTATTTATTTGTAGCAATTGTGTTTAATTAATTTATTGATAGTGTAGTGTTAGGTTAATTGTAGGTAATTGTAGGTAGTTTATTTAATTATTTTATTGATAGGGTAGTGTTAGGTTTAATTATATCTTAGGTTAGGATTTATTTTACAGGTAAATTTGTAATTATTTTAACTAGGTAACTATTAAATAGTTCTTAACTATTTAATAGCTATTGTACCTGGTTAAAATAATTACAAAGTTGCCTGTAAAATAAATATTAATCCTAAAATAGCTATAATATAATTATAATTTATATTGTAGCTATATTAGGATGTATTTTACAGGTAAGTATTTAGCTTTAAATAGGAATTATTTATTTAATAAGAGTTAATTTATTTCGTTAGATAAAAATTATATTTAACTTAGGGGGGTGTTAGTGTTAGGGTTAGACTTAGCTTTAGGGGTTAATACATTTATTAGAATAGCGGTGAGCTCCGGTCGGCAGATTAGGGGTTAATAATTGAAGGTAGGTGTCGGCGATGTTAGGGAGGGCAGATTAGGGGTTAATACTATTTATGATAGGGTTAGTGAGGCGGATTAGGGGTTAATAACTTTATTATAGTAGCGCTCAGGTCCGCTCGGCAGATTAGGGGTTAATAAGTGTAGGTAGGTGTCGGCGACGTTGTGGGGGGCAGATTAGGGGTTAATAAATATAACATAGGGGTCGGCGATGTTAGGGGTAGCAGATTAGGGGTACATAGGGATAACGTAGGTGGCGGCGATTTGCGGTCGGAAGATTAGGGGTTAATTATTTTAAGTAGCTTGCGGCGACGTTGTGGGGGGCAAGTTAGGGGTTAATAGATATAATACAGGGGTCGGCGGTGTTAGGGGCAGCAGATTAGGGGTACATAAGTATAACGTAGGTGGCGGTCGGCAGATTAGGGGTTAAAAATTTTAATCGAGTGGCGGCGATGTGGGGGGACCTCGGTTTAGGGGTACATAGGTAGTTTATGGGTGTTAGTGTACTTTAGGGTACAGTAGTTAAGAGCTTTATAAACCGGCGTTAGCCAGAAAGCTCTTAACTCCTGCTATTTTCAGGCGGCTGGAATCTTGTCGTTAGAGCTCTAACGCTCACTGCAGAAACGACTCTAAATACCGGCGTTAGGAAGATCCCATTGAAAAGATAGGCTACGCAAATGGCGTAGGGGGATCTGCGGTATGGAAAAGTCGCGGCTGTAAAGTGAGCGTTAGACCCTTTAATCACTGACTCCAAATACCAGCGGGCGCCCAAAACCAGCGTTAGGAGCCTCTAACGCTGGTTTTGACGGCTACCGCCGAACTCTAAATCTAGGCCATAGTCTGTGTATTTTAGAACAAATCCTTAGTGCTAAATAATTTATCTGTGCAAATATATATATATATATATATATATATATACACACACACATATATTTTAGAACTGTCTTAATTATAGATAACTAAGAATTTAATTCAGCTTAGATAAATTGGTATAGAGTTTGGTTATTGGCACAAATAATACATACAATTTCTGATGTTTTAAATTGGAATTATATAGGATAAATTGTGGCTAAATAGCTTATTGTATTGCTGAACGTTAGTAGCTTATATCTTAGTCTCATTGTGATATTTTAAATGCAGCTCTGATTTGGGAGGCTATCGTGAATAAGGCAACTTTTATGATCTTTGAATAGCATATTACAATAGTTTAAACACTGTATAGTATTGACTCATATTCTGGTTCCTACAAATATATTTCAATGTGTCTAAAAATATTAACTATTAATTTTATGGTTTTTGGTATATGCCTATTTTATTGCTGTTTAGTTTAAAGGATAATTATTAAATATATTGTGTTATAACCCAGACATATACTGACAACAGTAAACTGTCACTTTAAATATATTTTTCAGATACTTTTTGAAAAAGTTTTAAATGTTACTCAGCATATAATTATACATTTGTCTTGTGGGAATACAGCATGTGTGATGCACAGGGGAAGTCTACTTCCCTACTAGTATTTATTTAAAAGTAAAATATTTATACCTACACGAGACTTACCACTTCCATTTGCCTCTGAATAAGAGGGGCTCTCTCCAAAAGCAAACATGGACATGGGTGTAACACAGGCCTGTGTGCCAACACTCTGCCCCATGTATTGAGGGTAATAAGAGTGCATCCTGTACTGAGAGTTAGTGCTGGATCCAGGAAATCGACTCTCAGCAGTCTTTATCTGACAAAAAAGACAAAAGCATAGTTACAAGAGCAAATCGTTCATACTTTATCTTTAATTCTTGAACAAAACATTGCAAGCAACAGATTTGATTATAAAATAAAAGAAGTAGACACATCTGTGTGAGTGTGCCTAGGATCAACTGGACTTCCTAAACATATGTCTCATGCTCCTTTAGGTAGCAGGTTATTGCCACTGGAAATATTTTGTATATGCTTAGTAAATTTGTACAGTAGGAATATGCATACATTATCAAGATGAGTTTATATAACCTGAAAAAATAAAGAAATCAATGTTTATTTATAAACCACTCATTGTTAGCAGGTGCATACAATCACATATCCATGAAATCTCCATAGTCAAACATTGGCAGTACAATTTGTGCCCTACTAGATCTGCCCTGGTCAACTGTAAGTGCTATTATTATGAAATTAGAATAATCTAGGCGCAAAAACAGCTGAGCCATGAAGAGGCAGATAATGCAAACTCACAGAGTGAGGCTGCTGAGTGCTTAAAGGGGCAGTAAACCTAAAAAAATATTTTGTGACTGATGCAATAGATGGTAGGTATTTTTACAAGCTTAAATGGGCAGTAAATATAAACAATAATGTAATATAATTCTGCACATAGTGCACAATTATATTACATTATCTTAGCACTAACTTAATACTTTAAAGTATTGCAGGCATATTTTATTAAAAAAAAAAATTCAGACCACAGCTCAGTGCTTTACTGAGCGGGTCTGGCTTTTTGTCTAAGCGCATCTGGGCAGCTGTCTAGTCACAGCCCGGCCCGATCGAGCCATTACACTCAATGTAGCTCGCTCCTGCTCTGGTAGTAGAGCACTGAGCGGCGGTCTGAATTTTTTTTTTTTTAATAAAATATGCCTGCAATACTTTAAAGTATAATTCTGCACTACCATCTATTGCATCAGTCACTAAATAGTTACAAAATGTATCTAGAAAGAACACCAGCACAATAACTGTGCATCGGGCATTTAATGAAGTTAATTTCCTTTGCCAAGCAGCAGTAAACAAGCCTCACATCAACAGGCAAAATGCTAAGTGTCACCTGGAGTGGTGTAAAGCAAACCAGCACTGGGATTTTGTTGGATGAGGGATAATGGTCTGGGCTGTTTAAGGTAGGCTCCTTGGTTCCAGTAAAGGGTAATGTAAATGCTACAGAATACAAAGACATTTTATTTGGTGCTTCCAAATTTATGGCTATGTTTTGGGGAAGACCTTTTCCTGTTCCATCATGACTGTGCCCTTGTGCACAAAGCAAGGACCATGACAATATGATGAGTTTGGTAGGAAGAAACTTGTACAGAGCCCTGACCTGTATACCAATGAACATCTTGGGATGAATTGAAATGTCTATTGCGATGCAGACCTCATCCAACATCAGTGCCTGACCTCACAAATGATCTTTTGGCTGAATGAACACAAATTCTCACAGACATCTTGTGTGTGTGCGTGTGTTTGAGGGTATGCAAATATGTGTGTGTGTAAATATAACAAAATTTATGCTTACCTGATAAATTATTCTCTTTCCTGGCATGGAGAGTCCACAAATAAATTCTAAATACTAGTGGGAATTCAACTCCTGGCCACCAGGAGGAGTCAAAGAACACCCCAGCAAAGCTGTTAAAGTGAAGGTAAACTTTGATGACTGAATGCCCGTTTTAAAAAAAAAATACTATTAAAAACAGGGGCACTTTCATTCTTTCATCAAAGTTTACAAAGCAGCTGTTTTGATTAAAAACTTACCTCTCTTCTTTGCACAGCCAGAGCAGCTTCCCCCACCCAGAGATCCTCTCTTCACACGTCATAAATGACTAATCCAGCTTCCTCCAATCACGGCTTTCTCCCCAGGGTAGTCATTGCCTGAGGCCATGCCGTGATTGGAGGAAGCTGGATTAGTCATTTATGACGTGTGAAGAGAGGATCTCTGGGTGGGGGAAGCTGCTCTGGCTGTGAAAAAAACAAAGGTAAGTTTTTAATCAAAACGGCTGCCTTCTAAACTTTGATGAATGAAAGTGCCCCTGTTTTTAACCCCTTATCGTCCAAGGACGTGCAGGGTACGTCCTCAAAAAAAAGGCAGTTAACGCCTGAGGACGTACCCTGCACGTCCTCGGTGTGGAAAGCAGCTGGAAGCGATCCTGCTCGCTTCCAGCTGCTTTCCGGTTATTGCAGTGATGCCTCGATATAGAGGCATCCTGCAATAACCCTTTTTAGCCATCCGGTGAAGAGAGAGCACACTCTGTGGCCCTCTCTGCACCGGAGATCGGTGGCTCTATTCGTTGGTGGGTGGGAGGCGGGTGGCGGCCATCGATGGCCCTGCTGATCTGGAGGGGGGCGGGGTCGTGGGTGGGGATGGCCGGGGCGCGCACGGGAGGGCGGGTGTGTGCACGGGGAGGGAGCGGGTGGGAACCGCTACACTACAGAAAAATATTTGTGAAAATTTGAAATAGTGGGGGATATGTAAAAAAAAAATATGCATCAGACAGGGAGTGGGGGTAGGTCTGTGGGGGGGGGGGGGGGGAGCTACACTACAGAAAAAATGCAAAATAAATAAAAAAAAATACATTCTTTTTTTGTAAACTGAGTACTGCCAGTACCCAAGATGGCCCCCAATAAGGCAGAGGGGGAGGGTTAGAAAGCTGTTTTGTGGGGGATCAGGGAGGTTGGGGGCTAAGGGGGGGATCCTACACATTAGCATAGGTAAATATGCTAAAACAATATTTTTTTTTTTTTTTATTATTTTTTTTTAAACTCTTATTTTAGTACTGGCAGACTTTCTGCCAGTACTTAAGATGGCGGGGACAATTGTGGGGTGGGGGAGGGAAGGGAGCTGTTTGGGAGCGATCAGGGGGTGGGATGTGTCAGGTGGGAGGCTGATCTCTACACTAAAGCTAAAATTAACCCTGCAAGCTCCCTACAAACTACCTAATTAACCCTTCACTGCTAGCCATAATACACGTGTGATGCGCAGCAGTATTTAGCGGCCTTCTAATCTTCTAATTACCAAAAAGCAACACCAAAGTCATATATGTCTGCTATTTCTGAACAAAGGGGATCCCAGAGAAGCATTTACAGCCATTTATACTATAATTGCATAAGTTGTTTGTAAATAATTTCAGTGAGAAACCTAAAGTTTGTGAAAAAATTTGTGAAAAAGTGAACAATTTTTTTTATTTGATCGCATTTGGCGGTGAAATGGTGGCATGAAATATAGCAAAATGGGCCTAGATCAATACTTTGGGATGTCTTCTAAAAAAATATATATACATGTCAATGGATATTCAGGGATTCCTGAAAGATATTAGTGTTCCAATGTAACTAGCGCTAATTTTGATAAAAAGTGGTTTGGAAAGTGCTACTTGTATTTATTGCCCTATAACTTGCAAAAAAAGCAAAGAACGTGTAAACATTGGGTATTTCTAAACTCAGGACAAAATTTAGAAACTATTTAGCATGTTTTTTTTTTTTGGTGGTTGTAGACGTGTAACAGATTTTAGGGGTCAAAGTTAGAAAAAGTGTGGGGTTTTTTCCATTTTTTCCTCATATTTTATCATTTTTATTATAGTAAATTATAAGATATGATGAAAATAATGGTATCTTTTTAAAGTCCATTTAATGGTGAGAAAAACGGTATATAATATGTGTGGGTACAGTAAATGAGTAAGAGGAAAATTACAGCTAAACACAAACACCGCAAAAATGTAAAAATAGCCTTGGTCCCAAACGGACAGAAAATGGAAAAGTGCTGTGGTCATTAAGGGGTTAATAGTATTTTTAAAAAAAACAGACTTTAATTCATCAAAGTTTAACTTCACTTTAAGGATATAGTTCTATACAGTTAAAAATTTGCCTAAGGTTTAGAAAATTACAAAATCCGTCTAAAAATAAATTTAGGGCGGGTCGTTGACTCTCCATGCCAGGAAAGAAAATAATTTATCAGGTAAGCATAAATTTGTTTTTCTTTCTAATGGCATGGCGAGTCCACAAATCCATTCTAATTACTAGTGGGGACCAATACCCAAGATAGAGGAAACAGAATGGAAGGGAGGGAGAACAAGACAGGCAGACCTAAACAAAAGGAATAACCGCTTGAAGAACTTGCCTACCAAAAGAAGCCTAAGCTGAGGCAAAAACATCAAATTTGTAGAATTTGGGAAAAGTATGCAACGAGAACCAAGTGGCCGCCTTGCAGATTTGTTCCACAGAAGCCTAATTTTTTAAAGGCCCAGGAAGAAGAGACAGTCCTAGTGTAATGAGTTGTAATCCTCTCAGGAGGCTGTTGTCCAGCTGTCTCATGAGCCAACCGAATTACACTTCTCAACCAAAAGGAAAGAAGAAGAAGTAGCCTTATGGACCTTACGTTTACCAGAAAATACAACAAAAACATAAATTATGTTTACCAGATAATTTAATTTCCTTCTGTATAAGGAGAGTCCACAGCATCATTCCTTACTGTTGGGAAATACTGAACCTTGCCACCAGGAGGAGGCAAAGACACCCTAGCCAAAGGCTTAAATACCTCTCCCACTTCCCCCAGTCATTCTGCCGAGGTAACAAGGAACAGTAGGAGAAATATAAGGGTATAAATAAATATAATTTAGAGGGCCGCCAAACGGAGAACACTGGTAAGCATAATTTATGTTTTCCTTCTAAATATAAGGAGAGTCCACGGCATAATTCCTTACTGTTGGGAAACGTATACTCAAGCTATAGAGGACACTGAATGGTAACGCGAGGGACAAAAAGAGAGGCGGACCCTAATCTGAGGGCACCACAGCCTGCAAAACCTTTCTCATGAAAGCTGCAAAAACATCAAACTTGTAAAATTTAGAAAAAGTATGTAAGGAGGACCAGGTAGCCGCTTTACAAATCTGATCCATAGAGGCCTCGTTCTTAAAGGCCCAAGAGGAAGCCACTGCTCTAGTAGAATGAGCCGTAATCCTCTGAGGAGGGTTATGTGCCACTGTCTCATATGCAAAGCCGTTAACACTCCTTAATCAAAAAGATAAGGAAGTCGAAGAGACCTTCTGACCCTTACGCTTCCCAGAATAGACAACAAATAAGGAAGGAATTTGTCTAAAATCTTTAGTAGACTGAAGATAGAACTTCAAAGCGCGAACCACGTCCAAATTATGAAGCAAACGTTCCTTTAAAGAAGAAGGATTGGGACACAAGGAAGAAACAACAATCTCTTGATTGATGTTGCGGTCTGACACGACCTTAGGAAGAAAACCTAACTTAATACGTAGAACAGCCTTATAAGAATGAAACACCAGATAAGGAGTCTCACATTGCAAGGCAGCAATCTCAGATACTCTGCGCGCAGAAGCAATAGCCGGTAGAAAAAGAACCTTCCAAGACTAAAATTTGCATAGGCTCAAATGAAGCCCGTTGCAAAACCTTAAGAACAAGATTTAAACTCCAAGGAGGAGACTTAGATCTAAACAGAGGTCTGATCCTAATCAGAGCCTTAACAAAGGACTGTACATCTGGAAGCTCCGAGAGCCTCTTGTGCAGTAAAACAGACACGGCCGAAATCTGTCTCCTCAGGGAACTGGCAGAAAGGCCCTTCTCCAGTCGATCCTGAAGGATCCTGGCAACCTTAACTTTATGCCAGGAAAATCCACGCTCTTCACACAAGAATAATTAGGTTCTCCACACATTATGATAAATGCAACGAGTAACCGGCTTACAAGCTTGAATAAGAGTATCAACAACTCTCTCAGAAAAACCTCTCTAGGCTAGGACTAAGCGTTCAATCTCCACGCAGTCAGCCTCAGATAATCTAGATTTTTATGAGCAAAAGGACCTTCCAGCAGATCCCTGCGACAAGGTAACTTCCACAGAGAAGATGATGACATCCCCACTAGATCCGCAAACCACATCCTTCGCGGCCATGATGGAGCAGTCAGTATGACTGAAGCCTGCTCCTGCTTGATGCTGGGCCACTACATGAGGAAGGAGTGGTAACAGCAGGAAAAGGTAAATTAGACTGAACCTCAAAGGCACTGCTAGTGCATCTAAACCCCCTGCATGAGGATCCCTGGACCTCAACCCATATCTGGGTAGCTTGGTATTGAGACGGGACGCCATGAGATCTTTTTCCGGCAACCCCCATCTGTTGCATATCTCCACAAACACTTCGGGATGGAGAGACCATTCCCCCAGATGAAAAAAAATGTCTGCTGAGTAAATCCGCTTCCTAGATGTCCACACCCGGAATGTGGATCGCTAACAGTGAACCACAAGCAGTATTAACATGGCAAAGTAAAAAGTGCACAGCTCCAATAAAATCAGACTTTTATTATCACATGAGTAAAAACATGTTTGGGCTGAAAGCCTTAATAATAGACGTAGCCCTCTTAAAAACAATTCACAAATTTATAGAACATCCGGTTATGTTATTGGCTCTCGAGGTATTAAATACCTTTAAAGAGAAATTGTTCCCTTTCTGTCTAGTAAACAACTTGTTTAGCAATATTAAAGGGACAGTCAACTAAATTTTTTTATTGTTTTAAAAGATAATCCCTTTATTACCCATTCCCCAGTTTTGCACAGAAAACATGGTTATATTAATACACTTTTTACCTCTGTGATTACCTTGTTTCTAAGCATCTTCTAACTACCCCCTGATCACATGACTTTATCTATTGACTTGCATTTAAGCCAATTAGTGCTGTGTTGTTAGAATACACAGGCTTTAGCACAAGGTTATCTATATGGCTCACATGAACTAGCTTCCCCTGATGTGAAAAGCAAATACGAAAGCATGTGATCATGTGGCTGTCTTTAGGGACTTAGAAACAGACAGAAATTTAGAGGTTTAAAGGTTATAAAGTATGTTACTATAACCATGTTTTTTGTGCAAAGCTGGGGAATGGGTAGTAAAGGCATTATCTATCTTTTTAAAAAAATTAAAAAAAAAATGTGTTTACTGTCCCTTAACTGCAATACTAGCAAAACTAATAGTTCTACCAAATATAAAAATAAAAACAAAATGTATGCTTACCTGATAAATATATTTATTTCCGGATATGGTGAGTCCACGAGATCATCAATTACTATTGGGAATATCACTCCTAGCCAGCAGGAGGAGACAAAGAGCACCACAGACAAACTGTTAAGTATCACTTCCTTTCCCACAAACCACAGTCATTCGACCGAAGGTAATGGAGAAAAAGGAGTAACACAAAAGTGTAGAGGTGCCTGAGGTTTAGTAAAAAAAAAACAACTGTCAAAAAATAAAGGGCGAGGACACCATATCCGGAAATAAATAAATTTATCAGGTAAGCATAAATTTTGTTTTCTTTCCTAAGATATGGTCCACAACGTCATCAATTACTGTTGGGAACCAATACCCAAGCTAGAGGACACAGCTGACTAGGAGAGCAAGACAAGCAGAGCTAAACAGAAGGCACCAACGCTTGAAGAACTTTTCCTCCAAAAGAAGCCTCGTCAAAGGCAAAAAAAATCAAATTGCTAAAATTTGGAAAAAGTATGCAAAGCAGACCAAGTTGCAGCCTTGCAAAACCGATCCACAGAAGCTTCATCTGTGAAAGCCCAAGAATAAGAGACAGCCCTCGTATAATGAGCCATAACTCTCTCAGGAGACTGCAGCCCCACAGTCTGAAAAGCAAATAAAATAAAATTTCTCAACCAAAGAGAAGTAGCAGTAGCTTTCTGTTACAGAGAAAACAAACAAAAACAGTAGAAAAAATATTAAGCACACACAACATCCAAAATATGCACACATGTTCCTCAAGAGATAAGAATGAGGACACAGAGAGGAAACAACAAATTCCCAAACAATATTTCCACTGCAAAGCCGAGAGTACGTAAACTCTCCGAGCAGAAGTTATAGCAAAAAAGAACATTTCCAAGATAAAAATTTAAAAGCTATGGAATGATATGGCTCAAACTGAGCCTGCTGCAAAACCATAAAACTAAGGTTAAGGCTCCAAAAGGAGCAACAGACATAAACACAGGCCTGATACTAACCAGGGTCTGACAAAAAGATTACACGCCTGACACATCCGCCACACACTTGTGTAAAAAAGGATAACGCAGAAATCTGACCCTTCAGAGAACTGACAGACAAACCATCCTCCAGACCGTCCCGGGGGAAAGGGCAAAACCCCTAGGAATCCTGACCCTACTTCCAAGAGTAGTCCTGGGAATCACACCAATCAGGGAATTTACACCATATTTTATGGTAAAAGTTAACAGTAACAGGCTTGCGAGCCTGAATCATGGTCTCAACGACCGATTCAGAAAAAAACACGCTTAGACAGAACTAAGCATTCATTCTCCAAGCAGAAAGCTTCAGAGAAATGAAAGTTGGATGAAAGAATGGACCATGAATTAGAAGGTCCATCCTCAGGAACAACCACCAAGGTGGAAGAAATACATCTCCGATAGGTCTGTATACCAGAACCTGCAAAACTATGCAGGAACTATTAAAATACCAATGCTCACTCCCATTTGATACGAGCAATGACTCGTGGAAGAAGAGCAAACTAAGGAACAGGGATGTCAGACTAAAATCCCAAGGAACCGCCAGGGTATTAAACAGAGCAGCCTGCTCTGGAGAACCCCTCTGGGTGAAGCGCCCACTTCCCGGGATGAAAAACCTGAATGCTTAAGAAGTCTGCTCCTGGCATACACTCCTGAAATGTGAATAGTGTATAAACAACAAATATGAGCGTCCAACCACCGAACAATCCACGCCAATCATGGCAAAGGAACTCCAGGTTCCTCCCAGGTGGTTAATGTAAACCACTGAGATTAAATTGTTCAACTAGAACCTGAAAAAACAGTTAAGACAACTGAGGCCAAGACACCAGAGCATTGTAGATCACTCTCAACTCCAAGATGGTTTTGGGGAGAGCAGACTCCTCCTAAGTCCATAGTCACCAACCCAACAGGCTAGCGACCGTGGTCACTATTACTCAGGAAGGTATCCGGAAGCATGTGCCCCGAGACAGATGCTCCTGAGAAATAAGAATGGAGAATGAGGACAATGATCCCGCTACTACTCGCAAGCTACGCGAGTGCTCTACCACTAATTCCCCTTTCTAAACAACAGTGAAGAATCTGATGTCAACAGATCTAGATCTATCCTGCGAGTCAGAGTCACAAGATCCCCGGTCCACTATCTGAACATGCACAACAACAGACTCTCAGATGGAATCGAGCAAAGGGATGTTGTCAAATGAAGCAACCATCAGACCAATTACCTCCATACATTGAGCCACTGAAGGGCCAAACAGTGGAGTGCCGAAAGAGGCAAGAGGAAAGAATCCTCTATTTTCTGACCTCTGTCAAAAATATTTTCAGAGATAGGGAAACTCATATGGTCCATAAAAAACTACCCCTGTAGCTGAAACAAGGAAACTCATTCACTTCCATCCGTGGGAATGAAGAAAGCCAACAAGATCTCTGTTACAGAGTTTGCTTGTTGAAAAGATGGCGCCTGAACCATTATGACGTTGAGGAAGGGCACCACAGCAATTCCCTGAAACCTGATCCCTGCTAATATAGCCCCCTCTGAGAGACATGGCAAGGCCAAAGGGAAGAGCCACAAACTGAAAGTGCTTGACAGAAAGGCAAAACTCAGAAACTTGAAAATACTCCAGGTCTTTTGTCACCATGAACTGACCCTCCTAGACCAAAGGAAGAATGGAACCACTGGTTTCCATTTGAAGAAAAGTACCCTGAGACAACTTGTTGAGACACTGGGGGGCCTATGTTTTAAAGGTCTTGTGGACCTGATCCGACAGTGCGGATCAGGTCTGCAAGGCCTCGCTGAATGCGGAGAGTACTACACTCTCCGTATTCAGCATTGGACCAGCAGCTCACAAGAGCTGCTGGTGCAACACAGGCCCCTGCAGACTCGCAGTCAATGGGCTGCCAGAAAGGAGGTGTCAATCAACCCGATTGTACTCGATCGGGTTGAATTGTGGCGATTCCTGTCCGCCTGCTCAGAGCAGGCGGATAGGGTTATGGAGCAGTGGTCTTTAGACCGCTGCTTCATAGCTGCTGTTTCTGGCGAGTCTGAAGACTCGCGAGAAACACAGGCCCACAAGCTCCATACGGAGCTTGATAAATGGGACTCAAGGTTTACCATAGGACGAAAAATTCCCTCTTTTCGGGAACCACTAACAGGAATAAATAGAATCCTAGATCCTGTTCTTTTACAGGAACTGGAACTATCACTCACAGGGAAGAGAGGTCTCAAATGCACTTAAAAAATGCCTCACTGTTATCTGGCCTGCAGGTAAAATAGAAAGGTGGAACCTGCCTCTGGGAGAGAAGGAATTAATTCTATGTAGAAACTTTGAAATACTATGTCTGCAACCTATTTGGGACATCTCGTATCCATGTATGAAGACAGAGAGTCTTTAGGTCTATTCATCTTTTCTTGGGGTAGAAAAGACCCTTTTCCACCCATAATATCAGAAATATTTCTGTCAGATCAAGACCAAACAAGGTCTTAACCCTGTAAGAAAGCGCCAGAAGCTTGGACTTAAAGGAAACATCCAATGACCAAGAATATATCCACAACGCCCCGCGGGCTAGCACAGTGAAGCCAAATATCTTGGCTCCAGGCTAAAAGACTTGCATAGTAGTACCAGAAATAAAATAATTGGCTAGCTTAAGAGCCTTAATTCTGTTCTAGATCTCCTCCAAAGGAGTCCCTACCAAAAAGGAATCAGACAAGGCGTTGCACCAATAAGATGCCGAACTTGACACAATGGCAATACAAACTTCCATATAAGACTCCAGCTGAGTCCATTAATCCTTAAAAGAGCAGCTATCCTCTATAGGGATCGTAGTTCTTAAAGTCAGAGTAGAAATGGTTCCTACTACTTATGCACCATGCGCAATGATATTTAATGGAGACAGCAACAGGAAACATCTTTTTAAAGACAGGAGACAGGGAAAAACATAAATTATGCTTACCTGATAATGTTATTTCCATCGAGGGGAGGAGAGTCCACGGCTTCATTCATTACTTGTGGGAAATAAGAACCTTGCCACCAGGAGGAGGCAAAGACACACCAGCCAAAGGCTTAAATACCTCCCCCACTTTCCTCATCCCCCAGTCATTCTGCCGAGGGAACAAGGAACAGTAGGAGAAATATCAGGTTATAAATGGTGCCAGAAGAACAAAAACTAAATTTAGGTCCGCCCACCGGAGCAACGGGCGGGAGCCGTGGACTCTCCTCCCCTCGATGGAAATAAAATTATCAGGTAAGCATAATTTATGTTTTCCATCTAAAAGGGAGGAGAGTCCATGGCTTCATTCATTACTTGTGGGAACAAATACCCAAGCTCTAGAGGACACTCAATGAAAAACGGGAGAGCAAAAAAAATACGGACCCTAATCTGAGGGCACCACAGTGTGTAAAACCTTTCTCCCAAAAACTGCTTCCGCCGAAGAAAAAACTTCAAGTTTGAAAAACTTTGTAAAGGTATGTAAGGAGGACCAGGTAGCCGCCTTACAAATCTGCTCCATAGAGGCCTCCTTCCTAAAGGCCCAAGAAGAAGCCACAGCCTCTGAGGAGGCTTATGTCCCGCTGTCTCATAGGCTAAGCGAATCATGTTCCTCAATCAAAAGGACAAAGAAGTAGAAGAGGCTTACTACCCGTTACGCTTCCCTGCATACACCACAAAAACAAAATTTATGCTTACCTGATAAATTTATTTGTCTTGTGGTGTATCCAGTCCACGGATTCATCCATTACTTGTGGGATATTCTCCTTCCCAACAGGAAGCTGCAAGAGGATCACCCACAGCAGAGCTGTCTATATAGCTCCTCCCCTAACTGCCACCTCCCAGTCATTCGACCGAAGACAAGCAAGAGAAAGGAGAAACTATAGGGTGCAGTGGTGACTGTAGTTTAAAAATTAAAAAACACCTGCCTTAAAATGACAGGGCGGGCCGTGGACTGGATACACCACAAGAGAAATAAATTTATCAGGTAAGCATAAATTTTGTTTTCTCTTGTAAGGTGTATCCAGTCCACGGATTCATCCATTACTTGTGGGATACCAATACCAAAGCTATAGGACACGGATGAAGGGAGGGACAAGGCAGGCGCTTAAACGGAAGGCACCACTGCCTGTAAGACCTTTCTCCCAAAAAAAGCCTCTGAAGAAGCAAAAATATCAAATTTGTAGAATTTAGAAAAAAGTATGAAGCGAAGACCAAGTCGCCGCCTTACAAATCTGTTCAACAGAAGCCTCATTTTTAAAGGCCCATGTGGAAGCCACCGCTCTAGTGGAATGAGCTGTAATTCTTACAGGAGGCTGCTGGCCAGCAGTCTCATAAGCTAAGCGGATTATACTTCTTAACCAAAAAGAAAGAGAAGTTGCTGAAGCCTTTTGGCCTTTCCTTTGTCCAGAGTAGACAAAAAACAATGCAGATGTTTGACGAAAATCTTTAGTAGCTTGTAAATAAAACTTTAAAGCACGAACCACGTCAAGATTGTGTAATAGACGTTCCTTCTCTGAAGAAGGATTAGGACACAGTGACGGAACAACAATCTCTTTATTGATATTATTATTGGATACCACCTTAGGAAGAAACCCAGGTTTGGTACGCAAAACTACCTTATCTGCATGAAAGATCAGATAAGGGGAATCACACTGCAAGGCAGATAACTCTGAAACTCTTCGAGCCGAAGAGATAGCTACCAAGAACAGAACTTTCCAAGATAAAAGCTTGATATCTATGGAATGCAGAGGTTCAAACGGAACCCCTTGAAGAACTTTAAGAACTAAATTTAAACTCCATGGCGGAGCAACAGGTTTAAACACAGGCTTGATTCTAACTAAAGCCTGACAAAACGTCTGGAACATCCGCCAGACGCTTGTGCAAAAGAATAGACAGAGCAGAAATCTGTCCATTTAAGGAACTAGCTGACAATCCCTTCTCCAATCCTTCTTGGAGAAAAGACAATATCCTGGGAATCCTGACTTTACTCCATGAGTAACCCTTGGATTCACACCAATGAAGATATTTACACCATATCTTATGATAGATTTTCCTGGTGACAGGCTTTCGAGCCTGAATTAAGGTATCAATGACCAACTCGGAAAAACCACGTTTTGACAAAATCAAGCGTTCAATCTCCAAGCAGTCAGATGCAGAGAAATTAGATTTTGATGTTTGAAGGGACCTTGAAGTAGAAGGTCCAGCCTCAGCGGCAGAGTCCAAGGTGGAAAGGATGACATGTCCACCAGATCTTCATACCAAGTCCTGCGTGGCCACGCAGGAGCTATCACTGAAGCTCTCTCCTGCTTGATCTTGGCAATCAGACGAGGGAGCAGAGGAAACGGTGGAAACACATAAGCCAGGTTGAAAGACCAAGGCGCTGCTAGAGCATCTATCAGCGCTGCCTTGGGATCCCTGGACCTGAACCCGTCACAAGGAAGCTTGGCGTTCTGACGAGACGCCATAAGATCCAGTTCTGGTTTGCCCCAAAGTTGAATCAACTGTGCAAATACCTCCGGATGGAGTTCCCACTCCCCCGGATGAAAAGTCTGTCGACTTAGAAAATCCGCCTCCCAGTTCTCTACTCCTGGGATATGGATAGCTGATAGATGGCAAGAGTGAACCTCTGCCCATTGAATTATTTTTGAAACCTCCAACATTGCTAGGGAACTCCTTAGTCCCCCTTGATGGTTGATGTAAGCTACAGTCGTGATGTTGTCCGACTGAAATCTGATGAAACTGACCGCAGCCAGCTGAGGCCAATCCTGAAGAGCATTGAATATCGCTCTTAGTTCCAGAATGTTTATCGGAAGGAGTGTCTCCTCCTGAGTCCACAAGCCCTGAGCCTTCAGGGAGTTCCAGACTGCACCCCAGCCCAGAAGGTTGGCATCTGTCGTTACTATTGTCCAATCTGGCCTGCGGAAGGTCATACCCTTGGACAGATGGACCCGAGATAACCACCAGAGAAGAGAATCCCTGGTCTCTTGATCCAGATTTAGTAGAGGGGACAAATCTGTGTAATCCCCATTCCACTGACTGAGCATACAGAGTTGCAGCGGTCTGAGATGTAGGCGGGCAAACGGCACTATGTCCATTGCCGCTACCATTAAGCCGATTACTTCCATACACTGAGCCACTGAAGGGCGAGAAGTAGAATAAAGAACACGGCAGGAATTGAGAAGTTTTGACAACCTGGCCTCTGTCAGGTAAATCTTCATTTCTACAGAATCCATCAGAGTTCCTAGGAAGGAAACTCTTGTGAGAGGGGATAGAGAACATTTTTCTTCATTCACTTTCCACCCATGCAACCTCAAAAATGCCAGAACAATGTCCGTGTGAGACCTGGCAACTTGAAAAGTCGACGCCTGTATCAGAATGTCGTCTGAGTAAGGGGCTACTGCTATAGCCCGCGGCCTTAGGACCGCTAGAAGGGACCCTAGAACCTTTGTAAAGATTCTTGGTGCCGTGGCCAACCCGAAGGGAAGAGCCACAAACTGGTAGTGCCTGTATTGACCCTCCTGGATCATAGGAAGGATGGTTCGAATAGTCTCCATCTTGAAGGATGGGACTCTGAGAAATTTGTTTAAGATCTTGAGATCTAAGATTGGTCTGAATGTTCCCTCTTTCTTGGGAACAACAAACAGATTTGAATAAAAGCCCTGTCCCTGTTCCTCCTGCGGAACTGGGTGAATCACTCCCATAACTAGGAGGTCTTGAACACAATGTAAGAAAGCTTCTCTCTTTATCTGGTTTGCAGATAAAAGTAAGAGATGAAATATCCCTTTTGGGGGAGAGGTTTTGAATTCCAGAAGATAACCCTTGGACACAATTTCCAATGCCCAGGGATCCTGGACATCTCTTGCCCAAGCCTGGGCGAAGAGAGAGAGTCTGCCCCCTACTAGATCCATTTCCGGATCGGGGGCTGCTCCTTCATGCTGTCTTAGAGGCAGCAGCAGGCTTCTTGGCCTGTTTCCCCTTGTTCCAAGCCTGGTTAGGCAAAATCTAGTCAGTCATGTGGAAAAACTGGGCTCCAGAATAAAGTTTTATCACCAATATGAAATAAACGCTTATACACCTTAAGCAAACGTTATATCTATTCAGTAATGTGATTAAATAATAAAAATATTACCCTTTACAGCAAGCATGATACCAGTCGTTATTAAATCACTGTAATCAGGCTTACCTTAAATAAATCCGGTATTGTCAGCATTTTCTAGCTTATCATTTCTCTAGAAAAAATTAAAACTGCACATACCTCAGAGCAGGAGACCCTGCACGCTATTCCCACAGCTGAAGTTACCCATCTCTTCAGTTATGTGTGAGAACAGCAATGGATCTTAGTTACAACCTGCTAAGATCATCAAAGACCACAGGCAGACTCTTCTTCAACTTTCTGCCTGAGGCTAAAATAGTACAACTCCGGTACCATTTGAAAATAACAAACTTTTGATTGAAGATAAACTACATTAATGCACCACATCTCTCTAGCTGCTTCCCTTGTCGAGAGCTGCAAGAGAATGACTGGGAGTGGCAGTTAGGGGAGGAGCTATATAGACAGCTCTGCTGTGGGTGATCCTCTTGCAGCTTCCTGTTGGGAAGGGGAATATCCCATAAGTAATGGATGAATCGGTGGACTGGATACACCTTACAAGAGAAAAGAGATGTAGAATGCCTGAAATCCTTTGTAGCCTGAAGATAAAACTTCAAGGCTTGAACCACATCCAAATTATGAAGTAACGGCTCCTTAGGAGAAGAGAGGTTAGGACACAAAGAAGGAACTACTATTTCCTGATTGATGTGACGGTTAGACACAATTTTGGGAAGAAATTCCAAACCAGTGTGCGGAACAGCCTTATCAGCGTGAAAGACCAACTAAGGAGGCTCAAATGGTAAGGCCCCCAACTCAAGAGACTCTGCAAGGCGATGAAATAGCCAACAGAAAGAGAACCTTCCAGGAAAGAATCTTAATGTCAAAAGAATGCATAGGTTCAAACGGAACCCTCTGCAATACCCTCAGAACCAAGTTCAAGCTCCAGGGAGAAGCGGACTGACTAAAACCAGGCCTAATTCTAGACAGAGCCTGAACAAATGACTGTATATCAGGAAGCTCAGCGAGCCTCTTGTGCAACAAAACAGATAATGCCGAAATCTGTCCCTTCAAGGAACTGGGGACAAGTCCCATTTACAAACCATCCTGGAGAAAGGACAGAATCCTGGATACCTTAACCTTGTGCCAAGGATATCAATGCTTCTCACACGAGGACAAGTAAGTCCTCCACACCTGATGATAAATGCGACGAGTGACTGGCTTCCTAGCCTCAACGAGTGTATCAATCACTCTCTCAGAAAACCCTCTCTTGGCCATGACTAAACGTTCAATCCCCACGCAGTCAGCCTCAGAGAATCTAGATTTTGATGTTGAAAGGTACCCTGTACCAACAGATCCCTGCGACAGGGTAACCTCCATGGAGGAGAAGATGAAATCCCTACCAGATCCGCAAACCACGTCCTCCGCGGCCACGACTGAGCAACCAGCATAGCTGAAGCTTGCTCCTGTTTGATGCGGCCACTACACGAGGTAAAAGTGGCAACGGTGGAAATATGTAAACTGGGGTGAACCCCCAAGGCACCGCTAAAGGCATCTATCAGCTCTGCCTGGGGATTCCTGGACCGCGACCCGTATCTGGGTAGCTTGCAATTGAGTCTGGATGCCATGAGGTCTATCTCCAGCGTCCCCCGCCTGTGACAAATCCCTGCAAACACTTCGGGATGGAGAGACCATTCCCCCGGTTGGAAGGATTGCCTGCTGAGGAAATCCGCTTCCCAGTTGTCCACACCCGTAATGTGGATTGCTGAGAGAGAGCAGTTGTGGGACCCTGCCCATTCCAATATCCGAGAAACCTCCCTCATCGCCAGAGAGCTTCTTGTCGCCCCCTGGTGGTTGATGTAAGCCACAGAGGTAATGTTGTCTGTCTGAAATCTGTTGAAGCTGAACGACCTCAGTAGAGGCCACGTCTTCAGAGCATTGTAAATCGATCGAAGTTCCAAAATATTTATCGGGAGGAGAGTCTCCTCTCGAGATCATTTTCCCTGTGCCAACCTGACACTCCAGACAGCTCCCCATCCTGCCAGACTCGTGTCCGTGGTCACAATCTCCCAGGGCGGTCTCAGGAAGGATGTCCCTTGGAACAGTTGTTCCGGAGGGATCCACCAAGACAGGGATTCCCTTTGTCTGATCATCCAAAGAAATCTGTGGGGATAGGTCTGTATGATCACTGTTCCACTGTCTCAACATGCATAACTGAAGAGGTCTGAGGTGGAACCTGGTGAATGGAATGACATTGATGCTGGACACAATGAGCCCGATCACCTCCATACTCTGAGCCACTGAGGGACTGGAGGATTGAAGGGCAAGACAAGTGGACGCAATCTTCCTGCGTCACTGATCTGTGAGAAATATCCTAATGAAAATAGAATCTATTATCGTTCGCCGGAACTCCACCCTGTTGCTAGGAATCAGGGTGCTCTTTCCTGAGTTTATCTTACAACCGAGGGATTGGAGCAAAAGAAGAGGAGCCCTTGAGTGATCCTCGTCTAGACTGAACGACGGCGCCTGGACTAGGATGTCGTCCAGATAGGGCGCCACAGCAGTGCCTCTGGATCTGGCCACAGCAAGTAGCGCCCCCAGAAAATTTGTGACTTTGGTCGCCAGACCAAAGGGAAGGGCCACAAACTGGAAATAATGGTCCAGGAATGCAAATCTCAGAAACCTGAAGTGGTCACTGTGGATTGGCACATGAAGGTAGGCATCCTTCAAGTCTATTGTCGACATGAACTGACCCTCTTGAACTAGGGGCAGAATATATCTGATCGTTTCCATTTTGAACGATGGAATAGCCAGAAACTTGTTTAAACATTTTAGGTCCAGAATCGGCGGAACATGCCCTCCTTCTTTGGGACCACGAAAAAGGTTTAAATATTACCCTAGACCCCTTTCTGCTGGGGGTACCGGTACAATTACTGCGAGGGAAGAGAGATCCCTCACACATTCAAGAAAGGTGTCTCTCTTTTCTGGTCTGGAAGACAGATTTGACGGGAGGAATCTGCCCCTGGGTGGATGAGATCTGAATCCTATCCTGTATCTTTGGGCAACAACTTCCAGAACCCAAGGGTCCTGAACATCCTGCATCTGTCCTCATATACTTTATCAAGCTTCGGTTCCGGACCCTTGAGGGTAGCAAGCACTTGATTCAGCAAAAAGCGCACATTTTCCATCCTAATCCGAAAGTCATGCTGCTCTGCAGTCGAAGCTTTAGATGACATAGACTCCGACCCAGAAGGAACGTCCTCTGAAGAGTCGGAGTCGTCCTCATCAGAGGATAATCTTTCAGAAATATCCATTGGCGTAGATGACCCCTGGGTCGGATCGCCATATTTTACCTTACATTTGGCAGAACGTGGTAAGGCACTAATCACCTTAGAGACCGCCGTTTGCAGTTGATCCGCAAAATCTGACGGCCAACGGATCTTTCCCGTAGGAGAAATAGTCATGCACTGGGGCGCTGCATGTGTACTCAGAGATGAATGTAGGGAACACCTCACGGGGAACCCTCAGAGGTGGACGGCTCATTAGTACTAGACATCCTTTTCTTTCTAGATGTCGTGACTTTATCAAGGCATGTGGAACATAGTTGAGCAGGCGGATCTACCAGAACCTTATAACAATAAACACAATTACTAGACTTAGATAAAGAGTGAGTACCCTCTAACGCATCAGAGACCTCCATAGCTTACGGCTTTATTACGGACTAGTTATAAATATAAAAAATGGCACCGTTATAACCTCCAATGGCCGGGGCACTCCCAACCTCCTATGACCCAGACCACAGAAACCGTTATGTCTCCTGCACCGCCGGTCAAGCAAGGAAGTCGAGTAGGACAAACCCGATCAGAAGGAATTCCTCGCAGAACTGCCCCTGCACTAGGGAGAAAACTCGCCAAATCTGCCACGCAAATACTCCTGGAATGAAACTAAAGTCCACCCATTGCCAGAGCCTCATCTCACACATGTCGCAGCAATGACACAATAAACAATATTATGTATACCCCATCCCTGTTCAATAATCCCCCTAACAGGGATATTAACCCTTGATTCGATAAAGATAAAAGGTATCACACTGTGACCCTGTCTTCTGCGTTATTATGTGTATAAAAAAATAAAACAATCTTACCAGAATCTATGCCATGGATGTGTCAGTTTAGTAGCATTGCTCCTGACATGGGCCCCTATTTATCAAAGGTCTTGCGGACCTGATCCGACAGTGCGGATCAGGACAGCAAGACCTCGCTAAATTTAACATTGCACCAGCAACTCACAAGAGATGCTGGTGCAATGCCGCCCCCTGCTGACTCGTGGCCAATCGGCTGCCAGCAGGGAGGTGTCAATCAACCCGATCGTACTCGATTGGGTTGAATTGCAGCGATCTTTGTCCGCCTGCTCAGAGCAGGCGGACAGGTTATGGAGCATCGGTCTTTACACCGTTGCTTTATAACTGGTGTTTCTGGCGAGCCTGCAGGCTCGCCAGAAACACAGGGCCTCAAGCTCTATCCGGGGCTTGATAGATAGGCCCCATGGACTTGAGTGTAGAAAGCAGGCAGCGAAACGCTGATTGCTTATACAGCTGTTAAAATGAGTCGGGATGCTTTCGCAGAAAGACTCTCCCTGCATCTCCAGACTCTAACTTTCACCCAAGCTCTCACTGAAAGGCTGACAGAACTACTTAAAACTCCAGTCCCATTACGAAGAGTACTACCCTCCATAAGAGACTGTTCCGAATCTTCCGACACTTCTCTGCCAATTTCTGTCCGAGGACTGGATTCTGATTTGCTTATCAGTTGAAGAAGAAGTCAGCTACGTAACGGTGGGGGGAGTTCGGCTGCCATATTTACCGGTTATTAGAGAGTTTAGCGATGCTGATTAGAAAAGAAGCAAGGCGGCAAGGCAGGAGGGGTATAGTGCAGGCGCAACTTCGTTTTTTTATTTTCAATTTACAATTATGTTAAATGAAGTGTTGACTGTCCCTTTAATATGAGGAGAGTCCACGGCTTCATTCATTACGTGTGGGAAACAAATACCCAAGCTCTAGAGGACGCTGAATGAAAACGGCAGGGTAAAAAAGAGGCGAACCCTAGTCTGAGGGCACCACAGCCTGCAAAACCTTTCTCCCAAAAGATGCTTCAGCCGCAGCAAAAACGTCAAATTTGTAAAACTTTGAAAAAGTATGTAAGGAGGACCAGGTGGCCGCCTTACAAATCTGCTCCGTAGAGGCATCATTCTTGAAGGCGCAAGAAGAAGCCACAGCTCTAGTTGAGTGAGCCGTAATCTTCTGAGAGGGTCTATGTCCCCCTGTCTCATAAGCCAAGCAAATCATGCTCCTCAGTCAAAAAGATAGGAAAGTGGAAGAAGCCTTCTGCCCTTTGCGATTTTCCGAATAGACAACAAACAATGCTTAAAGGGACACTGAACCCACATTTTTTTCTTTCATGATTCAGATAGAGCATGACATTTTAAGCAACTTTCTAATTTACTCCTATTATCAAATTGTATTCATTCTCTTGGTATCTTTATTTGAAATGCAAGAATTTAAGTTTAGATGCTGGCCCATTTTTGGTGAACAACCTGGGTTGTTCTTCCTGATTGGTGGATAAATTCATCCACCAATAAAAAGTGCTGTCCAGAGTACTGAACCAAAAAAAAAAAAAAAAAAAAAAAACCTTAGATGCCTTCATTTTCAAATAAAGATAGCAAGAGAACAAAGAAAAATTGATAATAGCAGTAAATTAGAAGGTTGCTTAAAATTGCATGCTCTATCTGAATCCCGAAAGAAAAAAATTGGGTTCAGTGTCCCTTTAACTCTGTCTGAAATCCTTCATAGCCTGAAGATAACATTTCAAAGCTCGAACCACATCCAAGTTATGAAGTAACCGTTCCTTTGAAGAAGAAGGGTTAGGACACAAGGAAGGAACTACAATCTCCTGATTAATGTTGCGATCAGACACAACCTTAGGGAGAAATCCCAACCCAGTGCGAAGGACAGCCTTATCGGCATGAAAAACTAGTTAAGAAGGCTCACATTGCAAAGCCGTCAACTCTGGCCTCATGCCAGGAATATCCACAGGTCTCACACTAGAGTATGTAGGTCCTCCACACCTTATGACAGGCTTCCTGGCTTGAATGAGAGTATCAATCACACTCTCAGAAAACCCTCTCCTGGCTAAGACTAAGCATTCAATCTCGACGCAGTCCGCCTCAGAGAAACTAGATTTTGATGCACAAAGGGGCCCTGAACCAGCAGATCCCTGCGACAGGGCAACCTCCATTGAGGAGACTATAACATCCCCACCAGATCCGCAAACCACATCCTCTGCGGCCACGACAGAACAATCAGAATAGTTGATGCTTGCTCCTGCTTGATGTGGGCCACTACTCGAGGAAGAAGTGGTAATGGTGGAAATATGTAGACATGGTTGAATCCCCAAGGCACTGCTAAGGAATCTATCAGTTCTGCCTGGGGATCCCTGGACCGCGACCCATATCTGAGTAACTTGAAGTTGAGTCTGGACGGGATGAAGAGACCATCCCCCGGATGAAACGATTGTCTGCTGAGAAAATCTGCTTCCCAGTTGTCCACACCCGGGATGAGGATGGCTGACAGCGAGCAGTTGTGGGTCTCCGCCCAATCCAAAATCCGAGATACTTCCCTCATGGCTAGGGAGCTTCTCGTTCTCCCCTGATCATTGATGTAAGCCACCAAGGTAAAATTGTCCGACTGGAATCTGATGAACTGGGACAAACCCAAAATGGGGCACGCCCTCAGAACATTGAAGATCGCTCAAAGCTCCAGGATGTTGATCGGAAGAGACTCCTCCCGATTCCACCTGCCCTGTGCCTTCCTGGCACCCCAAACAGCTCCCCATCCTTAGAGGCTCACGTTCGTTGTCACAATCTTCCAGGATGGTCTCAGAAAAGATGTCCCCTGGACAGCTGATCTGGAAGAAGCCATCAAAAGCGGAATTCCCTCGAACGGTGGTCCAGAGAGATCTATTGAGATAGATCTAAGTGATAGCTGTTCCATTGCCTCAGCATGCACAATTGAAGAGGTCATAGATGGAACCTGGTGAATGGAATGATATCTATGCTGGATACCATGAGCCCAATCACCTCCATACACCGGGCCACAGATGGACTTGAGGTCTGAAGGGCAAGACAGCTGGAGGCAATTTTGCAACGTCTCTGCTTTGTCAGGAATATCTTCATGGAGTCTTATTATCGTGCCTAGGAACTCCACTCTGGTACTGGGAACCAGAGAACCCTTCCCTGACTTTATTTTCCATTGATGAGATTGAAGAAGTAGACTCTTGGGGTAGTAGCCAGACTGAAGGGGAGATCTACAAACTGGAAGTGCTGTTCCAAAAAAAAGGTAATCTTAGTAACTTGAAGTGATCCTTGTGTGTTGGCACATGAAGGTAAGCGTCCTTCAAGTCTATCGTAGTCATGAACTGACCCTCTTTAACTAAGGGCAGAATAGACCTTATAGTCTCCATCTTGAACGATAGGACAGAATCGGGCAAAATGTGCCCTCCTGTTTTGGGACCACAAAAAGATTTAAATAGTAACCTAGACCTCTTTCTGCTAGAAGTACCGGAACAATTACTCTTAGAGAGGAGAGATCCCTCACGCATTCTAGAAAGGCATCTCGTATCTCTGATCTTGATGATAGATTTGACAAGAGGAATCTGTCCCTGGGAGGGTGAGTTTTGAAACCTATCCTGCAACCCTGGGCAATAACCTCCAGAACCCAAGGATCCTACCCATCTCTCATCCAAGCCTCCGCGAAAAGAGATAGTCTGCCCCCTACAAGATCCAGAGAGGATAGGGGGCTGCCCCTACATACTGATTTTGTCTCGGCGGGCTTCTTGCTCTGCTTGGTTATATTCCAAGATTGAGAAGGCTTCCAAGATCCTTTGGACTGCTCGGACTTCGCAGCAGGCTGCTGTCGTTGGGACGTGTCAAATGAAAGGGACGAAAATTAGGACCCTTAGGTTTATTCTTCTTATCCTGCGGAAAAAGGCACCCTTGCACCACGTGACCGTGGATATGATAGAGTCCAGGTCTGGACCGAAAAGAACCTTTCCCTAAAATGGAAGGGAAAGTAATATAGATTTAGACGTCATGTCAGCAGATCACGACTTCAACCACAGGGCCCTTCAGGCCAGAACAGAGAAGCCTGATGTCTTAGCATTCAAGCGAATAATCTGCATATTTGCATCACAGTTAAACAAATTAGCTACCCTCAGGGTCTTAATTCTTTCCTTGATCATCTGTAAGAGAGATGCACACCAATAGGTAGCAGATCCCGTCACCGCAGTGACCGCTGCTGCAGGCTGAAATACTAACCCCGTGTGCTGAAACATCTTTCTTAACAGGGTCTCTAATTTCTTATCCATGGGTTCCTTAAACAACGAACTATCTTCAAGTGGGATAGTGGTGCGCTTAGCGAGAGTGGAGATAGCTCCATCCACCTTAGGGACAGATTCCCACAATTCTAGCTGTGAATCAGGAACCGGGAGCAATTTCTTAAACGAAGAAAAGGAAATTTATGCTTACCTAATAAATTTATTTCTTTTACGATATGACGAGTCCACGGATTTCATCCTTACTTGTGGGATTTATCCACCTGCTGACAGGAAGTGACAAAGAGCACCACAGCAGAGCTGTATATATATCTCCTCCCTTCCCTTCCGAACCCAGTCATTCGACCGAAGTTAGGAAGAGAAAGGAAAGGCTAAAGGTGCAGAGATGACGAAAGTTTAATAAAAATAAATATATACCTGTCTTAAAAATGACAGGGTGGGCCGTGGACTCGTCATATCGTAAAAGAAATAAATTTATCAGGTAAGCATAAATTTCCTTTTCTTTTACAAAGATATAACAAGTCCACGGATTTCATCCTTACTTGTGAGATACCAATACCAAAGCTACAGGACACGGATGAAAGGGAGGGACAAGACAGGAACTTAAACGGAAGGCACCACTGCTTGAAGAACCTTTCTTCCAAAACCAGCCTCAGAAGAAGTAAAAGTATCAAATTTGTAAAATTTTGAAAAAAGTGTGAAGAGATGACCAAGTCGCAGCCTTGCAAATCTGTTCAACAGAAGCATAGTTTTTAAATGCCCATGAGGAAGTCACAGCCCTAGTAGAATGAGCCGTAATTCTTTCAGGAAGCTGCTGTCCAGCAGTCTCATATGCCAGATGTATGATACTCTTCAGCCAAAAAGAAAGAGAGGTAGCGTAGCTTTCTGACCCCTACGCTTTCCAGAAAAAAACAATGAACAATGAAGATGATTGACGGAAATCCTTAGTCGCCTGCAAGTAAAACTTCAGGGCACGGACCACGTCCAAGTTATGTAACAGACGCACCTTCTTAGAAGAAGGATTAGGACACAATGAAAGAACAACAATTTCCTGATTAATATTCTTATTTGAAACAACCTTAGGAAGGAACCCAGGTTTGGTACGTAAAACCACCTTATCAGAATGAAAAATAAGATAAGGTGAGTCACATTGTAACGCTGAAAGTTCAGAAACTCTACGAGCAGAAGAAATAGCAACCAAAAACAAAACTTTCCAAGATAATAACTTAATATATATGGAATGCATGGGTTCAAACGGAAAGCCTTGAAGAACATTAAGAACTAAATTCAAACTCCAGGGTGGAGCAATTGGTCTAAACACAGGCTTGATTCTGGTCAGAGCCTGACAAAAAGACTGTACGTCTGGAACATCTGCCAAACGTTTGTGTAGTAAAATTGACAAAGCAGAGATTTGTCCCTTTAAGGAACTTGCTGATAACCCTTTCTCCAATCCTTCTTGGAGAAAAGACAGAATTCTGGGAATCCTAACTCTACTCCATGAGTAGCCCTTGGATTCAAACCAATAAAGATATTTACGCAATATCTTATGGTAGATCTTTCTAGTAACAGGCTTACATGCCTGAATCAAAGTATCAATGACCGAGTCAGAGAAACCGTGCTTAGATAAAATCAAGCGTTCAATCTCCATGCAGTCAGTTGAAGAGAAACTAGATTTGGATGTTGAAAAGGTCCATGAATGAGCAGGTCCTGCCTCAATGGAAGCCTCCACGGTGGTAGATAGGACATGTCCACTAGATCGATGTCCTAAGTCCTGCAAGGCCACGCAGGCGCGATTAGAATTACTAAAACCCTTTCCTGTTCGATCCTAGCAATCACCCGGGGAAGGAGAGCAAACGGTGGAAACACATATGCTAGGTTGAACGTCCAAGTCACTTCCAAGGCATCTATCATTCCGGCCTGAGGATCCCTCAACCTGGATCCGTATCTCGGGAGCTTGGCATTCTGACGAGACGCCATTAGATCCAATTCCGGTCTGCCCCATCTTAGAATCAGAGTGGCAAAGATCTCCGGATGGAGTTCCCACTCCCCCGGATGAAACGTCTGTCTGCTTAAAAAGTCCACTTCCCAGTTGTCTACTCCTGGGATGTAGATTGCTGACAGATAACAAGAGTGAATCCCCGCCCACTGACTTATCCTCGATAGTTCTGTCATCGCTAAGGGACTCCTTGTTCCCCCTTGATGATTGATGTAAGCCACAGTCGGGATGTTGTCCGACTGAAAGCGAATGAATCTGGCCGAAGCCAACTGAGGCCACGCCTGGAGCGCATTAAATATTGCTCTCAACCAACCAGAATATTGATTGGAAGTAGAGACTTCGGCTGAGTCCACACACGCTGAGCCTTCAGGGAATTCAAGACTGTGCCCCAAACGTAGAGACTGGCATCCGTTGTCACTATCACCCATGAGGGTCTGTGGAAGCACTTCCCCTTAGACAGATGATCCGAGGACAACCACCAAAGAAGAGAGTCTCTTGTCCACTGATCCAGGTCTATCTGAGGAGACAAGTTTGCATAATCTCCATTCCACTGCCTGAGAATGCTAAATTGTAGCGGTCTGAGATGAAATCGAGCAAAAGGAACGATGTCCATTGCCGCCACCATCAACCCAATTACTTCCATGCACTGAGCCACTGATGGCCGAAGAGTGGACTGAAGGGCTCGGCATTTATTCAGAATCTTTAACTTTCTGACCTCCGTCAGAAATTTTTTTAAGGATATGGAATCTATCAGAGTTCCCAAGAAGGGAACCCTTGTCTGTGGAATTAATGAACTCTTTTCTAGATTCACCTTCCACCTGTGAGTCCTCAAAAAAGACAGGACTATGTCTGTGTGAGACTTTGTCAGATAGTAAGACGACGTCTGAATCAGAACATCGTCCAGATAAGGCGCCACTGCAAAACCCCGCGGCCTGAGAGCCGCCAGAAGGGACCCTAGAACCTTGTGAAGATCCTGGGTGCTGTGGCCAACCCGAAGGGAAGAGCCACGAACTGAAAATGTTTGTCTGGAAAGGCAATCCTTAGGAACTGGCAATGAATCTTGTGGATTGGAATATGAAGATATGCCTCCTTCAAGTCCACGGTAGTCATATATTGACCCTCCTGGATCAATGGCAGAATTGTTCGAATAGGCTCCATCTTGAAGGATGGGACTCTGAGAAACTTGTTTAGACTATTTAGATCTAAAATGGATCGAAACGTTCCCTCTTTTTTGGGAACCACGAAAAGATTTGAGTAAAACCCCTGGCCCTGTTCCGGTCTTGGAACGGGACGAATTACTCCCATAGTAGAGAGGTCTTTTACACAGCGTAAGAAAGCCTCTCTCTTTATCCGGTCTACAGACAATCGTGAAAGAAGAAGCCTCCCCCTTGGGAGAGAATTTTTGAATTCCAGCTGATACCCTTAGGACACGATTTCCAGTGTCCAAGGATCCTGCACATCTCTTACCCAAATCTGGGCAAAGAGAGACAGCCTGCCCCCTACTAGATCCGGTCCCAGATAAGGGGGCCGCCCCTTCATGCTGTGTTGGTAGCAGCAGTGGACTTCTTGGGTTGTTTACCTTTGTTCCAAGCCTGGTTGGGTCTCCAGACGGCCGTGGTCTGACCAAAATTCCCTTCTTGCTTGGCAGAAGAAGAGGGACTCCCTTAAAATTCCAAAAGGAACGAAAATTATTCTGCTTACCCCTCGGTTTAGAAGGTTTTTCCCTTGAAAGAAATAGCCAAAAGCTTTGACTTAGATGACACATCCACAGACCAAGATTTTAACCATAACACTCTACGCGCTAAAATGGCAAACCCAGCATTTTTAGCCGCCAATTTAGCAATCTGAAAGGTGGTATCTGTAATAAAGGAATTAGCTAGTTTAAGAGCTTTAACTTTATCTAAAATCTCCTCTAAGGGAGTCTCAGTCTTGAGAGACTCCTCTAATGCCTCAAACCAAAAAGCCGCCGCAGTAGTAACTGGTACAATGCAGGCCGTAGGTTGTAAGAGGAAACCCTGTTGAATAAACATTTTCTTTAAGAGACGCTCCAATTTCTTATCCATAGGGTCTTTGAAAGCACAACTGTCTTCAATTGGGATAGTTGTACGCTTAGCCAGGGTAGATATAGCTCCCTCTACCTTAGGGACTGTTTGCCAAGAATCCCGAACGGTCTCAAGGATGGGATACATTCTCTTAAAACTAGGGGAAGGTGAGAACGGGATACCCGGTCTTTCCCACTCCCGTGTAATAATTTCCGAAATTCATTTAGGAACCGGAAAAACATCAGAGTAAGTAAGAATCTCTAAGTATTTGTCCATCTTACACAATTTCTCTGGCGGAATCACAATAGAGTCACAGTCATCCAGAGTCGCTAAAACCTCCCGAAGCAATAGACGGAGGTGTTTAAGCTTAAATGTAAAGGACATTGTGTCCATATCTTTCTGAGGCAACACACTTCCCGAGTCGGAAAGTTCCCCCTCAGACAGAAATTCCCTTACCCCCAAATCAGATCCCTGAGAGGGTACATCGGAAATAGCTACTAAAGCGTCAGAGGTCGTATCTTTCCCATGCACCTCTGACCTGCTACGCTTGCCCTGTAACACAGGCAGTTTAGATAAAACCTCTGTAAGGGTATTTGACATAACTTCAGCCATATCCTGCAGAGCAAATGAATTAGACGCGGTTGAGGAACCCGGCGTCGTTTGGGTGGGCGTTAAAGGTTGTAACGCTTGGGGAGAAATTTGCAGTCTACCCAATGAATTAGACGCGGTTGAGGAACCCGGCGTCGCTTGGGTGGGCGTTAAAGGTTGTAACGCTTGGGGAGAATTTTGCGGTCTACCCTGATTCTCCTCAGACTGAGAATCATCCTTAGACACATCTTCTTTACATAAGATTTGTGCTTTACATTGTACAGCCCTCTCAGTGCACGAGGAACACAAAACTAGAGGTAGTTCAACAGTGACATTTAAACACATAGAGCAAGGAGTATCATCCTCCGAGTCAGACATGTTAAACAGACTAGCAATATTAACAATAGTCGTTTTCAGCTAATAGTATTGAGCACTAATACAAATAGTATGTAAACAGTAAAATCAAAGAAAATCGTACTGAGCCTTTAAATTTTAAAGCACAACTATTTTTCTGACAAATGCAAAAAGTAGTTGGGAACAGATAATATTATTTTTAACGTGCCCAAAATGCCTTAAAATATTGCAGCCACCTGCATAAGCATGAAAGAAGCACTTTATAACATTTTTTTATATATTAACGAAAAAATTGCCTCTGCACCATGCCACAGCTCTACTGTGGCGCCTACCTGCCCCCGGAATACACTTGCTATCCTCCGGTAGTATCGATACAGCTTAGGGCTGACCAGAGCCCTGGTTTCTGTGACTACACAATCCGAAAACTGCTGCGCATCTGAGCGCACGAATATAAGCTCCGCCCACCATGGGCGTTATCTAAATGTAACTAAGGCCCGCATGGGTCGTAGCAAAAAAATGTTAAAACATGTCGAAATACAAAATTCAGCCATGTGTACACCTAAACTAAAAGCACTGCATCCACAAACCAACAGCCATAAAATAGCTTAAAAAGCCAACCGCAACTCCCAGCGTCTAGCCCCAATAAGCCCATAGGTATTTGCATGTTAACAAATAAAACAAGGGAATTCAGGCACACCATTCTCCTCTTATTAGTGTATACCTTACCGTTCCCCATATAGGGGAAAGATCAGTCTGCTCTGTTACATCAAGTCTAGAAACAAAAGACTGAACATACCTTAATGTTGCTTGTAATCAAGTATAGGTCTCCACACTGAAGATTGAGTTGTGGGAACCAACATGGATCTTAGAAATATCAGCTAAGAACATTGACATCAGGACAGGAATTAAGTTGTTTTCACTTGACAAATTCCCCCTGAGAAAAATAGTACTCATTGGCACCATTTAAAATAAAAAATTCTTACACCTCACTTTACCTCTTCCTAGTACTAGCATAGGCAAAGAGAATGACTGGGTTGGGAGGGAAGGGAGGAGCTATATATACAGCTCTGCTGTGGTGCTCTTGGCCACTTCCTGTCAGCAGGAGGATAAATCCCACAAGTATGAAATCCGTGGACTCGTCATATCTTTGTAAAAGAAAGGGAGAAATATGAACCAAGTCTCCCCCATTCATTCCTAATAATATTCGCCATCTTTACGGGAACCGGGAAAGTCTTGGGCACCACCTTGTCCTCATAAACTTTATCAAGCTTAGGAATAGAAGGTTCCTCTGGTAACTTCGGTCCCAGAACCTCTAGAGTAGCCAACACTTCTTTTAATAAAAACCGTAAGTGTTCCATCCTAAACCTAAAGTCTGGTTCCTCCGCAGCCTGAGGTTTAGAGGCGCAGATTCCAACCCAGAGAAAAAGTCCTCCAAAGTATCGGAGTCCTCTGCATCAGAGTATAATCTAGTCTCAAATATATCCAACGGAGTAAATGACCCCTGTAAAGGAAAGCAATGTTTAACCTTTTGCATGCGCATAGCAGTGTGAGGTAAAGCACTGAAGGCCGCAGTGACCGCCCTTTGCAACGGATCATCAAAATCTGGCGGCCACAGGGCCCCTCCCGCAGGAGGATTAGTAGTGCACTGGGGAGCTACATGTGTAATCAGAGATAATTTTAGGGAACGCACCTCACGGGACGGAGACCCCTCAGAGGTGGATGGCTCAGTGGTACTAAACATCTTGTTCTTTTTAGATATCACTATCTTATCAAGGTATGTGGAACATAGTTGAGCAGGCGGATATACCGTAGCCTCCTCATAATAAACACAGGCATTACATTTAGGCAGAGAGGGAGTACCCTCTACCGCATCAGAGTCCTCCATAGCTTGTGCCATTAATATGAACTATAGAAAAAAAAATGGCACCTTTATACCGTAATGGCGGGGGCACTCACCACCACCTATCACCCAGGCCCACAGAGAAACCGCTCTCGTCTTCTGCAACTGACGGTCAGGAAAAGGAAGAGACTGAGGCCACACCGATTCACATGGAGTGCCATGCAGGACCGCCCCTGCAGCTGAGAAAAAGCATGCCAAACTAAAACAGGCTGCGCAATAATCAAAATGAAGGAAGAACCTGGCTGTTCACACATTGCCAGAGCCACATTTCATACATATCGCAGCAATAAACTCAATAAAGTATAAATCTCCCCTGTCAAATAATCACCTTCCGGAGATATTAAAAAATTAATTCTATATAGATAAAAGGAGTCACACTGTGACCCTGTCTTCTTGCGTTATCATTACAGGTATAAAAAAAATGAAACAGTCTTACCATAATCTACACGGGGGAACAGGAACCGGCCTCTCAAGTTTGACAGTGTTGTAGCATCACTCCTGACATGGACTCGAGTGATAGAAAGCCGGCAGTGAAACTCGTCAACACTGATTGCTTAAGGAGCTGTTAATACAAGTCTGGATGGTTTTGCAGAAAGACTCTATTTGCATCTCCAGACCCTAACATTCATCAATGCTCTCCCTGAGAGGCTGACAAGACTACTTAAATCTCCAGTCCCATTTCGAAGAGTACTACCCTCCATAAGAGACTACTCCGAATCTCGCGACACTTCTCTGCCATCCTCTTGTGACGAAAGGCAAAGAATTACTGGGGGATGAGCGAAGTGGGGGAAGTATTTAAGCCTTTGGCTGGTGTGTCTTTGCCTCCTCCTGGTGGCCAGGTTCTGTATTTCCCACAAGTAATGAATGAAGCCGTGGACTCTCCTCGTAATAATATAGAAAAATTAACGGCTAGATTTACGGCTAGATTTAGAGTTTGGCGTTAGCCGTCAAAACCAGCGTTAGAGGCTCCTAACGCTGGTTTTGGGCTACCGCTGGTATTTAGAGTCAGTCAGGAAAGGGTCTAACGCTCACTTTGCAGCCGCGACTTTTCAATACCGCAGATCCCCCTACGCCATTTGCGTATCCTATCTTTTCAATGGGATCTTTCTAACGCTGGTATTTAGAGTCTTGGCTGAAGTGAGCGTTAGAAATCTAGCGACAAAACTCCAGCCGCAGAAAAAAGTCAGGAGTTAAAGAGCTTTCTGGGCTAACGCCGGTTTATAAAGCTCTTAACTACTGTGCTCTTAAGTACACTAACACCCATACACTACCTATGTACCCCTAAACCGAGGTCCCCCCACATCGCTGCCACTCTATTAAAAAATTTTAATCCCTAATCTGCCGCTCCGTACACCGCCGCAACCTACGTTATCCCTATGAACCCCTAATCTGCTGCCCCTAACACCGCCGACCCCTATATTATATTTATTAACCCCTAATCTGCCCCCCACAAAGTCGCCGCCAGCTACCTACAATAATTAACCCCTAATCTGCCGACCGGACCTCACCGCTACTATAATAAATGTATTAACCCCTAATCCGCCTCACTCCCGCCTCAATAACCCTATAATAAATAGTATTAACCCCTAATCTGCCCACCCTAACATCGCTGACACCTAACTTCAAGTATTAACCCCTAATCTGCCAACCGGACCGCACCGCTACTCTAATAAATTAATTAACCCCTAAAGCTAAGTCTAACCTTAACACTAACACCCCCCTAAGTTAAATATAATTTAAATCTAACGAAATAAATTAACTCTTATTAAATAAATTATTCCTATTTAAAGCTAAATACTTACCTGTAAAATAAACCCTAATATAGCTACAATATAAATTATAATTATATTGTAGCTATTTTAGGATTAATATTTATTTTACAGGCAACTTTGTATTTATTTTAACCAGGTACAATAGCTATTAAATAGTTAATAACTATATAATAGCTACCTAGTTAAAATAATTACAAAATTACCTGTAAAATAAATCCTAACCTAAGCTACAATTAAACCTAACACTACACTATCAATAAATTAATTAAATACAATACCTACAAATAAATACAATTAAATAAACTAACTAAAGTACAAAAAATAAAAAAAGCTAAGTTGGACTTCCGGTGGGCGGGCTTAGGAGAGAGCAGCTTGGAGTGAGAGCTCCGGAGCAAACAGCTTCTAATAAGTATTTTTTCCTGGGATAATTACACCTGCCACAGGAAAATTTCACCCTCCTAGGGCCCTGGTGCACCCTAGCCTTGGTACACGGGGTACCTGGCAACTTGCACCGGCTGACTACATCTACCCCCACCGCAAGCTTGCTGGCACATAAGGTGCACTTGTACATAGCAAACATACCACACTGCCTGGGCGGCTACCCTTGGCCACGGATCTGAGACAAGACTGCAGGCTGGAACACAGGCGCAGGGGCTCTCGCCCTGGGCAGAAACCCGTCCGTGTAACGTGACCGAGGCCGGCCTCCCCCCACGCCCGCGTGTACTTGCCCATCCAGGGCGGAATGAATGCGGGAGAATCAGAGGCACAATTCCTGAGGGCAAACGGAGCTGCTAATTTCCCCGGCAGAGACCCTGCAGGCAGCGGAGAGAGGGAAGCACCAAAGACCGCCATCTAAGGTAGACAGACTCACCCGCTTGCGACTGTCTCCCATTGGCGCGAAAGTTCCGGGCGCCATCTTACCCTGCACGCACCTGGCTAAAGTGCGCTCCTCCTGCCCTCCTCGCCGCGGCCTGGAATGGAAAGCTGAAGGTGGAGGGTGATTGTATCTCTCAGCTCCGGGAACACGCTGGAACGACCCCCCTATGGCTCCGGTTTAAGGCTGACAAGATTGGGTATTGTACTGCACTCACTCCCTCACACAGGCCCTTTCTAGATTGCTGGGGGTCATTTTTTATACACAGAGCGCCTCCTAAAAGGCTAAGACACTAGTAGTGACAAGATTATTTAAATAAAAAATATATTGAAATTCTATAGGGGTATATAAAATATTTTATAAGCTACTTATAGCTAAAATATACAAACAAGATACAAAAGTGGATCCACTTAAAATTAACAATAAAATATGCATATATCTATATAAAAAACAATACAATTGTGGTTAAAAACCACAACAATATACAATCTTAATCACAAAATAAATTACAATAAAACAGCTGTTGATGGTTGGATAAAAAATAAATATAAAAACATCAATTTACTGAGAAGGTGTCCATAAATATGTAGGTCCCAAACTTTAAATTCTTTCCAGAGAGTGAATGTCCAATATGAAGATTCTATTTTAAAACAGTTATCCTTATATATCCCTCGATAAACGGTGAAATGATAAAGTGTGTAAAAAAGAAAAACGTAGTGGTTTTCAAATCAAATTTCAAAAATTATTGTGAATATCCAAAAAATCCTGAAAAGATGATGTGATGAAGTGGGCGTGAATAATCAAAAATGTGTGTACACAAAAATGAAAAAAGAAAAAGGAAAAAATGTAAAAAAATAATCCAAATGAATATTTAGGATGTGTTAAAGTGAATAACACACTTATAAAGTGACCCTTATGTGAATACAAGATGTGAAGAGATGCTCCTAAAAAGTTATTCCTGTGTGTAAACGATGAAAAAATACAGAAATGGATCCTATGTCTCAGGGATCAATTCATTCAAAGATATACCTTGATAAAGGCCCAGTTCTTAGGGCCGAAACGCATTGACATATATGGTAAGCTTCTTTTCAATTACTGACTAAGTTTGAATAGCAGTTTTGCACTATGTTATATTTGTTTTATTACAGGTATATCTTTGAATAAATTGATCCCTGAGACATAGGATCCATTTCTGTATTTTTTCATCGTTTACACACAGGAATAACTTTTTAGGAGCATCTCTTCACATCTTGTATTCACATAAGGGTCACTTTATAAGTGTGTTATTCACTTTAACACATCCTAAATATTTATTTGGATTATTTTTTTACATTTTTTCCTTTTTCTTTTTTCATTTTTGTGTACACACATTTTTGATTATTCACACCCACTTCATCACATCATCTTTTCAGGATTTTTTGGATATTCACAATAATTTTTGAAATTTGATTTGAAAACCACTACGTTTTTCTTTTTTACACACTTCATCATTTCACCGTTTATCGAGGGATATATAAGGATAACTGTTTTAAAATAGAATCTTCATATTGGACATTCACTCTCTGGAAAGAATTTAAAGTTTGGGACCTACATATTTATGGACACCTACTCAGTAAATTGATGTTTTTATATTTATTTTTTATCCAACCATCAACAGCTGTTTTATTGTAATTTATTTTGTGATTAAGATTGTATATTGTTGTGGTTTTAACCACAATTGTATTGTTTTTTATATAGATATATGCATATTTTATTGTTAATTTTAAGTGGATCCACTTTTGTATCTTGTTTGTATATTTTAGCTATAAGTAGCTTATAAAATATTTTATATACCCCTATAGAATTTCAATATATTTTTTATTTAAATAATCTTGTCACTACTAGTGTCTTAGCCTTTTAGGAGGCGCTCTGTGTATTTATTTTTAGCACTACATTCACCTTTTTGGGAGCGCTGGTACCCACAATACTAGGAGCTACAGACACAAGGTTGAGCGCTGTCAGATTTTAACAGATTTTGGTCATTTTTTATACGGCGGGCTGAGGATACAGAACGCTTGATTATCCCTTGATATTACCACTAACATTATACTCCCCAGATTGGAGGGTTCTGTGCCTCAGCGATTTTATTTGTGCCCATGCTGCTGGGAGCCACTGATCTCATTACAGGGGACAGATAACAACCTTGCATAAACTGTGTGCTGAGATAAGCTGGGACGCTTTGATTGCCCCTGGGGAATAGTCTGAGTTCTAGTGAAAGACCTGGGCCTTGCAGCCCTAAGCGAGACTTTTAAGGAAAGACTGCAGAACAAGCCCTCTCAGTTCATTCTCTGTTGTCACTTCTATGGCCCCAGAGATACAGTGCAGGACATTGAGCGCTTAGAATACTGCTGAACTCTTGAGAGTCTAATTCTTGACCAAATGTTTTTTGTGAGAGGTCTGGAGAGTGAACTCTTTCAACTGTAGAAAAAGATTTGTGTTTACTAATTCACTGTATATATTGTGTTTTATTGTTTTCACTGCCTGCTTGTAAAATAAAGACACAATGTGTTGGTACATGGATAGATTTCTGACAGGAGGTAGGATGTCGGGTAAGAATAAAAATATGAGCAGGGGTAAGGGATCTGCTGACCACCCACAAGACACGCCCCCTGTTGGGCAGGAGTCCTCTGCAAATTCTATGGACACACATGTTGTGGTTCAGCAGCTCTCCTCCATCTTCCTCCCAAAGATAGAAAACCTCCAAAAGGGTATTGATCATCTAACTGGGGAAATGAAGCAATTTTCGGTTAGGTTCACTGAAATGGAGGATAGGGTGTCTGGGCTAGAGGACACTATAGTAACGCACGACACTCAGCTAGATGTCTTACTGAAACAAAATATAAATCTACACCAGAGACTTGAAGACCTAGAAAAACAGAATTTATGTTTACCTGATAAATTTCTTTCTCCAACGGTGTGTCCGGTCCACGGCGTCATCCTTACTTGTGGGATATTCTCTTCCCCAACAGGAAATGGCAAAGAGCCCAGCAAAGCTGGTCACATGATCCCTCCTAGGCTCCGCCTACCCCAGTCATTCGACCGACGTTAAGGAGGAATATTTGCATAGGAGAAACCATATGGTACCGTGGTGACTGTAGTTAAAGAAAATAAAATATCAGACCTGATTAAAAAAACCAGGGCGGGCCGTGGACCGGACACACCGTTGGAGAAAGAAATTTATCAGGTAAACATAAATTCTGTTTTCTCCAACATAGGTGTGTCCGGTCCACGGCGTCATCCTTACTTGTGGGAACCAATACCAAAGCTTTAGGACACGGATGAAGGGAGGGAGCAAATCAGGTCACCTAAATGGAAGGCACCACGGCTTGCAAAACCTTTCTCCCAAAAATAGCCTCAGAAGAAGCAAAAGTATCAAACTTGTAAAATTTGGTAAAAGTGTGCAGTGAAGACCAAGTCGCTGCCCTACATATCTGATCAACAGAAGCCTCGTTCTTGAAGGCCCATGTGGAAGCCACAGCCCTAGTGGAATGAGCTGTGATTCTTTCGGGAGGCTGCCGTCCGGCAGTCTCGTAAGCCAATCTGATGATGCTTTTAATCCAAAAAGAGAGAGAGGTAGAAGTTGCTTTTTGACCTCTCCTTTTACCTGAATAAACAACAAACAAGGAAGATGTTTGTCTAAAATCCTTTGTAGCATCTAAATAGAATTTTAGAGCGCGAACAACATCCAAATTGTGCAACAAACGTTCCTTCTTTGAAACTGGTTTTGGACACAGAGAAGGTACGATAATCTCCTGGTTAATGTTTTTGTTAGAAACAACTTTTGGAAGAAAACCAGGTTTAGTACGTAAAACCACCTTATCTGCATGGAACACCAGATAAGGAGGAGAACACTGCAGAGCAGATAATTCTGAGACTCTTCTAGCAGAAGAAATCGCAACTAAAAACAAAACTTTCCAAGATAATAACTTAATATCAACGGAATGTAAGGGTTCAAACGGAACCCCCTGAAGAACTGAAAGAACTAAATTGAGACTCCAAGGAGGAGTCAAAGGTTTGTAAACAGGCTTGATTCTAACCAGAGCCTGAACAAAGGCTTGAACATCTGGCACAGCTGCCAGCTTTTTGTGAAGTAATACCGACAAGGCAGAAATCTGTCCCTTCAGGGAACTTGCAGATAATCCTTTTTCCAATCCTTCTTGAAGGAAGGATAGAATCCTAGGAATCTTAACCTTGTCCCAAGGGAATCCTTTAGATTCACACCAACAGATATATTTTTTCCAAATTTTATGGTAAATCTTTCTAGTCACAGGCTTTCTGGCCTGAACAAGAGTATCGATAACAGAATCTGAGAATCCTCGCTTCGATAAAATCAAGCGTTCAATCTCCAAGCAGTCAGCTGGAGTGAAACCAGATTCGGATGTTCGAACGGACCCTGAACAAGAAGGTCTCGTCTCAAAGGTAGCTTCCAAGGTGGAGCCGATGACATATTCACCAGATCTGCATACCAAGTCCTGCGTGGCCACGCAGGAGCTATCAAGATCACCGACGCCCTCTCCTGCTTGATCCTGGCTATCAGCCTGGGGATGAGAGGAAAAGGCGGGAACACATAAGCTAGTTTGAAGGTCCAAGGTGCTACTAGTGCATCCACTAGAGCCGCCTTGGGATCCCTGGATCTGGCCCCGTAGCAAGGAACTTTGAAGTTCTGACGAGAGGCCATCAGATCCATGTCTGGAATGCCCCACAGGTGAGTGACTTGGGCAAAGATTTCCGGATGGAGTTCCCACTCCCCCGGATGCAATGTCTGCCGACTCAGAAAATCCGCTTCCCAATTTTCCACTCCTGGGATGTGGATAGCAGACAGGTGGCAGGAGTGAGACTCCGCCCAAAGAATAATTTTGGTTACTTCTTCCATCGCTAGGGAACTCCTTGTTCCCCCCTGATGGTTGATGTACGCAACAGTCGTCATGTTGTCTGATTGAAACCGTATGAACCTGGTCCTCGCAAGCTGGGGCCAGGCCTGGAGAGCATTGAATATCGCTCTCAGTTCCAGAATATTTATCGGTAGAAGAGATTCTTCCCGAGACCAAAGACCCTGAGCTTTCAGGGATCCCCAGACCGCGCCCCAGCCTATCAGACTGGCGTCGGTCGTGACAATGACCCACTCTGGTCTGTGGAACATCATCCCTTGAGACAGATTGTCCAGGGACAGCCACCAACGGAGTGAGTCTCTGGTTCTCTGATTTACTTGTATCTTCGGAGACAAGTCTGTATAGTCCCCATTCCACTGACTGAGCATGCACAGTTGTAATGGTCTTAGATGAATGCGCGCAAAAGGAACTATGTCCATCGCCGCCACCATCAACCCGATCACTTCCATGCACTGAGCTATGGAAGGAAGAGGAACGGAATGAAGTATCCGACAAGAGTCCAGAAGCTTTGTTTTTCTGGCCTCTGTTAGAAAGATCCTCATTTCTAAGGAGTCTATAATTGTTCCCAAGAAGGGAACCCTTGTTGACGGGGATAGAGAACTCTTTTCCACGTTCACTTTCCAGCCGTGAGATCTGAGAAAGGCCAGGACAATGTCCGTGTGAGCCTTTGCTTGAGGAAGGGACGACGCTTGAATCAGAATGTCGTCCAGGTAAGGTACTACTGCAATGCCCCTTGGTCTTAGCACCGCTAGAAGGGACCCTAGTACCTTTGTGAAAATCCTTGGAGCAGTGGCTAATCCGAAAGGAAGCGCCACGAACTGGTAATGTTTGTCCAGGAATGCAAACCTTAGGAACCGATGATGTTCCTTGTGGATAGGAATATGTAGATACGCATCCTTTAAATCCACCGTGGTCATGAATTGACCTTCCTGGATGGAAGGAAGGATAGTTCGAATGGTTTCCATCTTGAACGATGGGACCTTGAGAAATTTGTTTAAGATCTTGAGATCTAGGATTGGTCTGAACGTTCCCTCTTTTTTGGGAACTATGAACAGATTGGAGTAGAACCCCATCCCTTGTTCTCTTAATGGAACAGGATGAATCACTCCCATTTTTAACAGGTCTTCTACACAATGTAAGAACGCCTGTCTTTTTATGTGGTCTGAAGACAACTGCGACCTGTGGAACCTCCCCCTTGGGGGAAGTCCCTTGAATTCCAGAAGATAACCCTGGGAGACTATTTCTAGCGCCCAAGGATCCAGAACATCTCTTGCCCAAGCCTGAGCGAAGAGAGAGAGTCTGCCCCCCACCAGATCCGGTCCCGGATCGGGGGCCAATATTTCATGCTGTCTTGGTAGCAGTGGCAGGTTTCTTGGCCTGCTTTCCCTTGTTCCAGCCTTGCATTGGTCTCCAAGCTGGCTTGGCCTGAGAAGTATTACCCTCTTGCTTAGAGGACGTAGCACCTTGGGCTGGTCCGTTTTTACGAAAGGGACGAAAATTAGGTCTATTTTTTGCCTTGAAGGGCCGATCCTGAGGAAGGGCGTGGCCCTTACCCCCAGTGATATCAGAGATAATCTCTTTCAAGTCAGGACCAAACAGCGTTTTCCCCTTGAAAGGAAAGTTTAGTAGCTTGTTCTTGGAAGACGCATCAGCCGACCAAGATTTCAGCCAAAGCGCTCTGCGCGCCACAATAGCAAACCCAGAGTTCTTAGCCGCTAACTTAGCCAATTGCAAAGAGGCGTCTAGAGTGAAAGAATTAGCCAATTTGAGAGCATTGATTCTGTCCATAATCTCCTCATAAGGAGGAGAGTCACTATCGAGCACCTTAAGCAGTTCATCAAACCAGAAATATGCGGCAGAAGTGACAGGGACAATGCATGAAATGGGTTGTAGAAGGTAACCCTGCTGAACAAACATCTTTTTAAGCAAACCTTCTAATTTTTTATCCATAGGATCTTTGAAAGCACAACTATCCTCTATGGGAATAGTGGTGCGTTTGTTTAAAGTAGAAACCGCTCCCTCGACCTTGGGGACTGACTGCCATAAGTCCTTTCTGGGGTCGACCATAGGAAACAATTTTTTAAATATGGGGGGAGGGACGAAAGGAATACCGGGCCTTTCCCATTCTTTATTAACAATGTCCGCCACCCGCTTGGGTATAGGAAAAGCTTCTGGGAGCCCCGGCACCTCTAGGAACTTGTCCATTTTACATAGTTTCTCTGGGATGACTAAATTTTCACAATCATCCAGAGTGGATAATACCTCCTTAAGCAAAATGCGGAGATGTTCCAATTTAAATTTAAATGTAATCACATCAGATTCAGCCTGCTGAGAAATGTTCCCTAAATCAGTAATTTCTCCCTCAGACAAAACCTCCCTGGCCCCCTCAGATTGGGTTAGGGGCCCTTCAGAGATATTAATATCAGCGTCGTCATGCTCTTCAGTAACTAAAACAGAGCAGCCACGCTTACGCTGACAAGGGTTAATTTTGGCTAAAATGTTTTTGACAGAATTATCCATTACAGCCGTCAATTGTTGCATAGTAAGGAGTATTGGCGCGCTAGATGTACTAGGGGCCTCCTGAGTGGGCAAGACTCGTGTAGACGAAGGAGGGAATGATGCAGTACCATGCTTACTCCCCTCACTTGAGGAATCATCTTGGGCATCATTGTCATTATCACATAAATCACATTTATTTAAATGAATAGGAATTCTGGCTTCCCCACATTCAGAACACAGTCTATCTGGTAGTTCAGACATGTTAAACAGGCATAAACTTGATCAGAAAGTACAAAAAACGTTTTAAAATAAAACCGTTACTGTCACTTTAAATTTTAAACTGAACACACTTTATTACTGCAATTGCGAAAAAACATGAAGGAATTGTTCAAAATTCACCAAATTTTCACCACAGCGTCTTAAAGCCTTGAAAATATTGCACACCAATTTTGGAAGCTTTAACCCTTAAAATAACGGAACCGGAGCCGTTTTAAGCTTTAAACCCCTTTACAGTCCCTGGTATCTGCTTTGCTGAGACCCAACCAAACCCAAAGGGGAATACGATACCAAATGACGCCTTCAGAAGTCCTTTATAAGTATCAGAGCTCCTCTCACATGCGACTGCATGCCATGCCTCTCAAAAACAAGTGCGCAACACCGGCGCGAAAATGAGACTCTGCCTATGCTTTGGGAAAGCCCCTAAAGAATAAGGTGTCTAAAACAGTGCCTGCCGATATTATTATATCAAAATACCCAGATAAAATGATTCCTCAAGGCTAAATATGTGTTAATAATCAATCGATTTAGCCCAGAAAAAGTCTACAGTTTAAATAAGCCCTTGTGAAGCCCTTATTTACAATCGTAATAAACATGGCTTACCGGATCCCATAGGGAAAATGACAGCTTCCAGCATTACATCGTCTTGTTAGAATGTGTCATACCTCAAGCAGCAAGGGACTGCAAACTGTTCCCCCAACTGAAGTTAATTGCTCTCAACAGTCCTGTGTGGAACAGCCATGGATTTTAGTTACGGTTGCTAAAATCATTTTCCTCATACAAACAGAATTCTTCATCTCTTTTCTGTTTCTGAGTAAATAGTACGTACCAGCACTATTTGAAAATAACAAACTCTTGATTGAATAATGAAAAACTACAGTTAAACACTAAAAAACTCTAAGCCATCTCCGTGGAGATGTTGCCTGTACAACGGCAAAGAGAATGACTGGGGTAGGCGGAGCCTAGGAGGGATCATGTGACCAGCTTTGCTGGGCTCTTTGCCATTTCCTGTTGGGGAAGAGAATATCCCACAAGTAAGGATGACGCCGTGGACCGGACACACCTATGTTGGAGAAATAGGTCGCGCCGCAATAACTTGCGCATTCTGGGAATACCTGAAAGTGTAAAACCTAAAGAGCTTATCCGCTTTGTAGAAGACACCTTGCCTAGGCTCCTTAAACTAACCCCCACTGTGTTCAAGGGCAGTGTAGAAAGGGCTCACAGAGTAGGCCCAGAGAGGCAGGCAGATAGAGGTAACACCCAACCCAGACAGGTCATGACCAAACTGCTACATTTCCAGCTTAAGGTAGAGATACTGCGAGCTTATAGAAAGACTTCCCCTGTTTTGTTTGAAGGCTCTAAACTTTTAATATTTCAAGATTACTCCTCTGAGTTAATGAGAAAACGTAAATAATTTTCACCAATTTGTTCTGAACTGAACAGGAAGGGGGAAAAAGTGTACCTTTTGTACCCAGCTAGACTAAAGATACTGACCTACTCTGGCCCAAAATTCTTTGATTCCCCGCGGGAAGCTAATGAGTATCTGGGTAACAGGGGAAACAGAGACGGAGCAGACTTACCTAGATCGCCCCGCTCAGACCCAGGCTGAGGGATAGGGGGTGGGGGAGTTAGAGTGATTTTCTAATAAGTACCCTGATCGGGGTTCACCAGGCTCTGGATGGTTACACTAATGAGTTATTTGCATATGTTTGGGGGGGGAAGTTGGTTATGTTGTTTTTTTTAACAAACTTCTTTATGCTGCACTAATTATATTGGTCACATTGGTCCTCCTACCAGGCTGCTCCCGTAAGGATGGACCAGGGGTGTCGCAACATGTGGTGATGCACTCATCAGTTTCTGGACTATATAGTCCTAACCAGTCGATTGGGGCGCCTCCTCTCCAGCCGGGGGAGCAGCTAAGATCATTGCCATGTCATACAGACTCAGCTGAGCACTATATGTTTGTTTATGTTTATATGTTGTTTTTGTACATAGTATGCATCTCATACACAACAACCAAATTAGTATTATTTCCTCTTAGGAATGGAACATTGACTCTATATCTGGATGTGGCGTATCCGGAATTCCTTAGTTTAAATACTCATGACAATATAAATGTAAAATGTCAACTCCATTCCCGAGTAATATGCAACTTATCATGTTTTCTCTTACGATTGGGGGTTACTGTTGTGTTCATAGGCAAGATAAGGCTCTATGATTATAAAACATTAGTGGGAATTTTTTTTTTTTCTCTCCTTCTCTCTCTCAGGTGACTGGCTTGATGTGGGCCCACACATGGACATTTAAATGGCGGTAAGGTTTATAACCTGGAACGTTGGAGGGATTAACTCCCCCACTAAGAGAAGTACCATACTGACACATTTAAGACGTTTAGGGACAGACGTCGCACTGCTACAGGAGACCCACCTCTCTGAGGTGGAACACGAAAAGCTTAGGAGGGATTGGGTGGGATCGGTAGAACATGTTTCATACACTAATTCCAGTAGAGGCATAGCAATCCTTTTCGGGAGAAGGGGGAACGCTGAGATTCTAAACACGCATAAAGACACGGAGTGGAGATTCCTGGTGGTTAAGTTCAGAATACACCAAAAAATACTAGTGATATGTAACATATATGCCCCAAACGGTAAATCCACAGCTTTCTGGACAAGACTCATTCAAACACTTACTCCTTATCTAGGCCTGGATATTTTGCTGGGGGGGAGACTTTAATCTGGCTCCGAATCCCGCCTGTGACAGGATGAGGGATCCGGAGCGTCGGGGGGGGGGGGGGGGGGGGGGGAGTAGGCCTGGAGGAAAGGGCGCTTTTGAGCGGAAGATATTCTCTCGGCTGTCGAGCTCCTTACAACTTGTTGATGTCTGGAGGCTGCGAAATTCTGAAAGCAAGGACTTCACTTGCATTTCTAGAGCCACACCAACGCTGTCGCGCATAGACCGCTTTATGATCTCCTCTAACGTTGTCTCGCGAGTGACCAAAACCAAGATCCACAACGTGGTGGTCTCTGACCATCCCCCGGTTGAACTGGTAATCTCGATCGGGTATCTGGGTAACAGGGGAAACAGAGACGGAGCAGACTTACCTAGATCGCCCCGCTCAGACCCAGGCTGAGGGATAGGGGGTGGGGGAGTTAGAGTGATTTTCTAATAAGTACCCTGATCGGGGTTCACCAGGCTCTGGATGGTTACACTAATGAGTTATTTGCATATGTTTGGGGGGGAAGTTGGTTATGTTGTTTTTTTTAACAAACTTCTTTATGCTGCACTAATTATATTGGTCACATTGGTCCTCCTACCAGGCTGCTCCCGTAAGGATGGACCAGGGGTGTCGCAACATGTGGTGATGCACTCATCAGTTTCTGGACTATATAGTCCTAACCAGTCGATTGGGGCGCCTCCTCTCCAGCCGGGGGAGCAGCTAAGATCATTGCCATGTCATACAGACTCAGCTGAGCACTATATGTTTGTTTATGTTTATATGTTGTTTTTGTACATAGTATGCATCTCATACACAACAACCAAATTAGTATTATTTCCTCTTAGGAATGGAACATTGACTCTATATCTGGATGTGGCGTATCCGGAATTCCTTAGTTTAAATACTCATGACAATATAAATGTAAAATGTCAACTCCATTCCCGAGTAATATGCAACTTATCATGTTTTCTCTTACGATTGGGGGTTACTGTTGTGTTCATAGGCAAGATAAGGCTCTATGATTATAAAACATTAGTGGGAATTTTTTTTTTTTTTCTCTCCTTCTCTCTCTCAGGTGACTGGCTTGATGTGGGCCCACACATGGACATTTAAATGGCGGTAAGGTTTATAACCTGGAACGTTGGAGGGATTAACTCCCCCACTAAGAGAAGTACCATACTGACACATTTAAGACGTTTAGGGACAGACGTCGCACTGCTACAGGAGACCCACCTCTCTGAGGTGGAACACGAAAAGCTTAGGAGGGATTGGGTGGGATCGGTAGAACATGTTTCATACACTAATTCCAGTAGAGGCATAGCAATCCTTTTCGGGAGAAGGGGGAACGCTGAGATTCTAAACACGCATAAAGACACGGAGTGGAGATTCCTGGTGGTTAAGTTCAGAATACACCAAAAAATACTAGTGATATGTAACATATATGCCCCAAACGGTAAATCCACAGCTTTCTGGACAAGACTCATTCAAACACTTACTCCTTATCTAGGCCTGGATATTTTGCTGGGGGGGAGATTTTAATCTGGCTCCGAATCCCGCCTGTGACAGGATGAGGGATCCGGAGCGTCGGGGGGGGGGGGGGGAGAGTAGGCCTGGAGGAAAGGGCGCTTTTGAGCGGAAGATATTCTCTCGGCTGTCGAGCTCCTTACAACTTGTTGATGTCTGGAGGCTGCGAAATTCTGAAAGCAAGGACTTCACTTGCATTTCTAGAGCCACACCAACGCTGTCGCGCATAGACCGCTTTATGATCTCCTCTAACGTTGTCTCGCGAGTGACCAAAACCAAGATCCACAACGTGGTGGTCTCTGACCATGCCCCGGTTGAACTGGTAATCTCGATCGGGGCCCCGATCTCCAACAAACACACGCTTAGATTCCCGGGGTATCTCTATACCTCTGATGCTTTCTCAAAGCATCTAATCCATGCGTGGAACGACTACTATACGGACAACTCCGCTTATCAGGACAATCCAGAACTGTTCTGGAACGCAGCGAAAGCGGTCCTGACTGGGGACATCATCTCTTACGTTGCGGCACTACGGAGAAAGGCACAGGCGAAGCTGCAGAGACTGCAGGAAGCCTTGACAGAGTCTAATCAAGCATACTGCGGTGATCCCTGTCAGTCCTCGAAGAATGAATACCTCACCAGCAAGGGTGAGCTGGATGCGTTTTTGAGCCACCAAGCGGTTGCGCAGCTTCTTCGATCCAATGCCAAATACTATAGGGGGGGATAGATCTGGCAGATTGCTAGCCTCACTAATAAACAGGCGGACAGCGTGCAGACCAATGGCAGCCATTTCCTATCGCAGTAAAACGCACAAAACTCCAGAATCCGTAGTGGAGGCCTTGGCGAAATATTACTCCACTCTTTATGCTAGTCAGCAGCTGCCTCCTCAGGAAACTGTTGAGGCTTTTTGGATCGACATAGATCTGCCACAGATCAAGGATGACCAGCTTGCGGCCCTTAACTCCCCAATATCCTCGGAGGAAATCATGAAAACTATTTCCTCAATGTCCAATGGGAAGACCGCAGGCCCGGATGGCTTACCCATTGAATTCTTCAAACTACTAAAGTCCCAGGTCACGCCCACCCTAACCAAATTATTTAACTTATATTATCAGGACCTGGTCTCTCCCCCTAAAACGTTTACAATGGCACATGTGGCCTTGATTCCGAAGCCTGGGAAGGATCCTGGCCTACCCGAATCTTATCGCCCTATTTCCCTCCTAAATTCGGATTACAAGATATTAATGAATATCTTGACCGACAGGTTGAAAGTAATTCTGACAGACATTATTCACCCAGATCAGACTGGATTCATGTGCCATAGAACCTCGGTGACAAACGTGCGGAGGGTGCTCGATGCTATGGCGCACTTCGCGACCGGACCTGAGACCCGAGGAGCTAAAGGGGAATCGGAGGCCTTCCTGCTGTCCTTGGACGCAGAGAAGGCCTTTGACAGAGTGGAGTGGGGCCACCTCCTAGACGTGCTACGACGCTTTGGTTTCTCGGGATCGTTCCTCCATTACGTTGGTAACATATACTCAGCACCATGGATCCATGTCATGGCCAATGGTCTGTTCTCCCCGCGCATCATTTTACTGAGAGGCACCCGCCAGAGATGTCCCATCTCGCCCCTCCTTTTTAATCTAGCTCTAGAGCCCCTGGCTGTTAAGCTGCGCAAGGTATATCCTGGTATCGCGATAGGAGAGGCGAGACTGCATCTCGCACTCTACGCGGACGACATGCTACTATTTATAGAGCACCCAGCAAAACATGTCCAAAAGATATTGGCAACAATTGAGGCATTTGGGTCCTTTTCGGGCTATAGAATAAATGAAACCAAATCGGAGATTCTGTGGCTACGGAAACATCGGGTCCAGTCAGTGACTTATCCTTTCCAGGAGGCTAAACCCACCATGACATACTTGGGTATCCAATTGTCTACCAACACCCAAACTCTATACCAATCTAATATTACGCAAGTGTGCCGCGATATAGAACGGACTCTAGAGGGCTGGAAGAGTTTACCAGTTTCCCTCACAGGACGGGTACACCTTATAAAAATGGTAATTCTGCCACGAATTCTGTACCCCCTCCTAATAGTACCCTTCTTAATCACTAAGAAGGACATGACGCTATACACCCGGGCTCTCTCGAACTTCTTATGGCGGAGCGGCAGGCCTAGGATAGAACTCACGAAACTATATGCTCAACCCTCGCAGGGTGGCCTGGGCCTGCCCAATCTTAAATTGTACAACTGGGCGGCACTCAGTCGTCTCATGCTGGACTGGCAGCTAAAAACGGAACACTTCTACTCGCCTGACTTAGAGAGGCACGCCCTAGAGGCGTTTGACCTGTCATTCTTACCCTATGCCTCATTTAACAGCATCCCAGTGGAGATTCGGGATAGTACTCTATACAAGGATGTGTTAAGAGCGTGGCGACTGGCCCTCGGCCATCTGAGTCGTTGGTGCGTGTCCTCGAGTATGATCCCGTTGAGAAACAATACTAGCTTCCCTCCTGGGATGGACACCTCCCCATTTGTCATATGGGAGGACAAGGGACTGAGCCTCGTGGGAGATGCTCTTGATCTCTCGAGGAAATGTATAAAGTCATTTGCTGAATTGCAGACCCAATACGGACTGCCGAGAATTCACTTTTATGCCTACCTCCAATTGCGTCACTATATTACCCAGCTGATTAGGGATGACCCACAATTTTGGGAGCAGCATGCATTTGGTGCATCACTAACCTCATTCTGAATGGGTAATTTCACCATTTCAGGGATATACAAAACTTTGTTAAGTCCAATTGAATCCAAAAACTTGATCTTACTAGAGAATAAATGGAAGGACAGCCTAGGCAGGGAGGACCTCGTGGAGGCGATTCAACAGAGTATAGAGAATGTTAGAAAGGCGACCCTATCCATTACCCTTAGAGAATCCCAGATTAGAATGATACACAAGGACTATATTATCCCAAGGAGGCTATCTAAGTGGGACCCTAGAGTGGTAAACAGGTGTAGTAAATGTAGACTTGGAGACCCGGATTTTATTCATTACTTTCTCGCTTGCCCGCGAGTTAGACAGTTCTGGGGTAAGATTACCTTTTGGATCACCAATGTGATTAAGATTAGAGTTCAAATTGATATAGAACAAATTTGTCTCCTGGAGTGGAGAGAACAGGGGCCTAGAGTTGTCCCTCTGCTCACCACCATCATTTTGATAGCTAGGAAGATTATCCTGAGGGTGTGGACTGAGAGCGCTGCCCCTGCTTTTAACACGTTTAAACGCACCCTGCTGCTCATTGAGCAACTAGACACCAAGATGGACACTAAAAAGAGACTCAAACACTTCATAAATAAATAGCGGGAATATATTGTGACACTGAGCTTGGACTCCCAGAAACAAATACTGACTCCCTTTGCACACACTTAATATATGCTCTCAGCCTCTTTGAGGGGGGAATGGGGGTTCCTATACCAGACGCGGGACGGTGGGGGGGGGGGGGGGAGAGAGAGAATCGCTATCTAGTCTAGGTGATGGACGGATCCTACCTACCTCTTTTTTTTTTTTTTCTTTCCACAAAGAGTGCACCTAAGATTTATGCACTCTGCCTGAACTGATTAATTAATATTTAGCTGAATAGATCAATGTTACTGGTTGAGTTTTGTTTAGGTAACATATGTTTGTATTATTTGCTAGATTACAGAAAGAGAAAGAAAGTTAAAGGTAAAGGGGATTGAGAATGCTGATTCATAACTCTATTACTGTATGCACTGTGATGTACAACTGTCAATCTTTATGTTATTGTATTGCCTTGGACACCTTGCTCCAACTTGTACTGGATAACCTTCTCTATTTCCCAATAAAAACTGTATTTAAAAAAAAAAAAAAGCTAAGTTACAAAAAATAAAAAAAATAAGTTACAAACATTTTAAAAATATTACAAAAATTTTAAGCTAATTACACCTAATCTAAGTCCCCTAATAAAATAACATAGCCCCCCAAAATAAAAAAATGCCCTACCCTATTCTAAATTAAAAAGGTTCAAAGCTCTTTTACCTTACCAGCCCTTAAAAGGGCCTTTTGTGGGGCATGCCCCAAAGAAAACTGCTCTTTTGCCTGTAAAAGAAAAATACAACCCCCCCCAACATTAAAACCCACCACCCACATACCCCTAATCTAACACAAACCCCCCTTAAATAAACCTAACACTACCCCCCTGAAGATCATCCTACCTTGAGACGTCTTCACTCAGCCGAGCCACAGATGGAACCGAAGAGGAGATCCGGAGCGGCAGAAGTGATCCTCCAAGGAGCGCTGAAGAAGTCTTCCATCCGATGAAGTGATCCTCCAGGCGGCGCTGAAGAAGTCTTCCATCCGGGCGATGTCATCTTCCAAGCGGCGCTGAAGAAGTCTTCCATCCCGGCGATGTCATCTTCCAAGCGGGGTCTTCAATCTTCTTCTTCAGGATCCATCTTCATTCCGCCGGCGCGGAACATCCTTCTTCCACGACGGACTACCGACGAATGAAGGCTCCTTTAAGGGACGTCATCCAAGATGGCGTCCCTCGAATTCCGATTGGCTGATAGGATTCTATCAGCCAATCGGAATTAAGGTAGGAAAATTCTAATTGGATGATGTAATCAGCCAATCAGATTCAAGTTCAATCCGAATGGCTGATCCAATCAGCCAATCAGATTGAGCTCGCATTCTATTGGCTGATCGGAACAGCCAATAGAATGCAAGCTCAATCTGATTGGCTGATTGGATCAGCCAATCGGATTGAACTTGAATCTGATTGGCTGATACCATCAGCCAATCAGAATTTTCCTACCTTAATTCCGATTGGCTGATAGAATCCTATCAGCCAATCGGAATTCAAGGGACGCCATCTTGGATGACGTCCCTTAAAGGACCCTTCATTCATCGGTAGTCCGTCGGGGAAGAAGGATGTTCCGCGTCGGCGGAATGAAGATGGATCCTGAAGAAGAAGATTGAAGACCCCGCTTGGAAGATGACATCGCCGGGATGGAAGACTTCTTCAGCGCCGCTTGGAAGATGACATCGCCCGGATGGAAGACTTCTTCAGCGCCGCCTGGAGGATCACTTCATCGGATGGAAGACTTATTCAGCGCTCCTTGGAGGATCACTTCTGCCGCTCCGGATCTCCTCTTCGGTTCCATCGGTGGCTCGGCTGAGTGAAGACGACTCAAGGTAGGATGATCTTCAGGGGGGTAGTGTTAGGTTTATTTAAGGGGGGTTTGGGTTAGATTAGGGGTATGTGGGTGGTGGGTTAATGTTGGGGGGGGGGGTTGTATTTTTCTTTTACAGGCAAAAGAGCAGTTTTCTTTGGGGAATGCCCCACAAAAGGCCCTTTTAAGGGCTGGTAAGGTAAAAGAGCTTTGAACTTTTTTAATTTAGAATAGGGTAGGGCATTTTTTATTTTGGGGGGCTTTGTTATTTTATTAGGGGGCTTAGATTAGGTGTAATTATCTTAAAATTGTTATAATATTTTTATAATGTTTGTAACTTATTTTTTTTATTTTTTGTAACTTAGCTTTTTTTTTTGTACTTTAGTTAGTTTATTTAATTGTATTTATTTGTAGGTATTGTATTTAATTAATTTATTGATAGTGTAGTGTTAGGTTTAATTGTAGATAATTGTAGGTATTTTATTTAATTAATATATTGATAGTGTAGTGTTAGGTTTAATTGTAATTTAGGTTAGGATTTATTTTACAGGTAATTTTGTAATTATTTTAACTAGGTAGCTATTAAATAGTTATTAACTATTTAATAGCTATTGTACCTGGTTAAAATAAATACAAAGTTGCCTGTAAAATAAATATTAATCCTAAATAGCTACAATATAATTATAATTTATATTGTAGCTATATTAGGGTTTATTTTACAGGTAAGTATTTAGCTTTAAATAGGAATAATTTATTTAATAAGAGTTAATTTATTTCGTTAGATTTAAATATATTTAACTTAGGGGGGTGTTAGTGTTAAGGTTAGACTTAGCTTTAGGGGTTAATAAATTTATTAGAGTAGCGGTGAGGTCCGGTCGGCAGATTAGGGGTTAATACTTGAAGTTAGGTGTCAGCGATGTTAGGGTGGGCAGATTAGGGGTTAATACTATTTATTATAGGGTTATTGAGGCGGGAGTGAGGCGGATTAGGGGTTAATACATTTATTATAGTAGCGGTGAGGTCCGGTCGGCAGATTAGGGGTTAATTATTGTAGGTAGATGGCGGCGACGTTGTGGGGGGCAGATTAGGGGTTAATAAATATAATATAGGGGTCGGCGGTGTTAGGGGCAGCAGATTAGGGGTTCATAGGGATAACGTAGGTTGCGGCGGTGTACTGAGCGGCAGATTAGGGGTTAATAAGTGTAAGGTTAGGGGTGTTTAGACTCGGGGTACATGTTAAAGAGTGTTAGGTGCAGACATAGGAAGTGTTTCCCCATAGGAAACAATGGGGCTGCGTTAGGAGCTGAACGCTGCTTTTTTGCAGCTCAAACAGCCCCATTGTTTCCTATGGGGGAATCGTGCACGAGCATGTTTTTGAAGTTGGCCGCGTCCGTAAGCACCGCTGGTATTTAGAGTTGCGGTGGCGGTAAATATGCTATACGCTCCCTTTTTGGAGCATAACGCAGCCCTTCTGTGAACTCTAAATACCAGCGGTATTTAAAAGGTGCGGGGGAAAAAAACAGCGTTAGCTACGCGGGTCTTTACCGACAAAACTCTAAATCTAGCCAAACGACCCGCGTAGCTAACACTGGCTTTTTCCCCCCGCACCTTTTAAATACCGCTGGTATTTAGAGTTCACAGAAGGGCTGCGTTAGGCTCCAAAGAGGGAGCTTATAGCATATTTACCGCCACTGCAACTCTCAATACCAGCAGTGCTTACAGCTCGTGCACGATTCCCCCATAGAAAACAATGGGGCAGTTTGAGCTGAAAAAAAAACCTAACACCTGCAAAAAAGCAGCGTTCAGCTCTTAACGCAGCCCCATTGTTTCCTATGGGGAAACAGTTTCTATGTCTGCACCTAACACCCTAACATGTACCCCAAGTCTAAACACCCCTAACCTTACACTTATTAACCCCTAATCTGCCGCCCCCGCTATCGCTGACCCCTGCATATTTTTTAACCCCTAATCTGCCGCTCCGTACACCGCTGCAACCTACATTATACCTATGTACCCCTAATCTGCTGCCCCTAACACCGCCGACCCCTATATTATATTTATTAACCCCTAATCTGCCCCCCACAATGTCGCCGCCAGCAACCTACAATAATTAACCCCTAATCTGCCGACCGGACCTCACCGCTACTATAATAAATGTATTAACCCCTAATCCGCCTCACTCCCGCCTCAATAACCCTATAATAAATAGTATTAACCCCTAATCTGCCCTCCCTAACATCGCTGACACCTAACTTCAAGTATTAACCCCTAATCTGCCGACCGGACCTCGCCGCTACTCTAATAAATGTATTAACCCCTAAAGCTAAGTCTAATCCTAACACTAACACCCCCCTAAATTAAATATAATTTAAATCTAATGAAATAAATTAACTCTTATTAAATAAATTATTCCTATTTTAAGCTAAATACTTACCTGTAAAATAAACCCTAATATAGCTACAATTTAAATTATAATTATATTGTAGCTATTTTAGGATTTATATTTATTTTACAGACAACTTTGTATTTATTTTAACCAGGTACAATAGCTATTAAATAGTTAAGAACTATTTAATAGCTACCTAGTTAAAATAATTACAAAATTACCTGTAAAATAAATCCTAACCTAAGTTACAATTAAACCTAACACTACACTATCAATAAATTAATTAAATAAAATACCTACAATTATCTACAATTAAATCTAACACTACACTATCAATAAATTAATTAAATAAAATACCTACAAATAAATACAATTAAATAAACTAACTAAAGTACAAAAAATAAAAAAAGAACTAAGTTACAAAAAATAAAAAAATAATTTACAAACATTAGAAAAATATTACAACAATTGTAAGCTAATTGCACCTACTCTATGCCCCCTAATAAAATAACAAAGCCCCCCAAAATAGATTTCTAACGCTCACTTCAGCCAAGACTCTAAATACCGGCGTTAGAAAGATCCCATTGAAAAGATAGGATACGCAAATGGCGTAGGGGGATCTGCGGTATGGAAAAGTTGCGGCTGCAAAGTGAGCGTTAGACCCTTTCCTGACTGACTCCAATACCAGCGGTAGCCCAAAACCAGCGTTAGGAGCCTCTAACGCTGGTTTTGACGGCTAACGCCAAACTCTAAATCTAGCCGTAAATTATTTAAAGGGATAGGAAAGTCAAAATTAAACTTGAATGATTCAGATAGAGTATGTCATTTTAAGACACTTTTGAAAGCACTTCTATTTTCAAATCTGCTTCATTCTCTTAGTATCCTTTGTTTATAAATGAATACGCACATATTATACACCAGTGGATGCTGTTGCTAATTGGTGCCTGCACACATTTGTCTCCTGTGATTGGCTAAATAGATATTTTCAGCTTCCTGTCAGTAGTGCAATGCTGTCCATTCAGCAATGGATAAAAAGAGAATGAAGAAAATATGATAAAAGAATTAAATTGGAAAGTTGTTTAAAATTGTATGTTCTATCTGAATCATAAAAGAAAATTTTGGCGTTTACTATCATTTTAATTATTATTTTTTCCATAATTAGACTATTTAATGAATGAATCTAAATTGAAAAACTGCAAGCCAATAAAATAACCAAACTTTTATTGAAAGTAACACACTAAAATTGTACAAAAAATATCTTAAAGGGACAATTTTTTATGATTACCTGATTAATTTATTTATTTCTAGACACGGTAAGTCCACAGAATCATCAATTACTGTTGGAAATATCTTTCCTGGACAGCAGGAGGAGTCAAAGAGCACCACAGCAAAACGGTTAGTTATATGTCACTTCCCTTCCTACAATCCCCAGTCATTCGACCAAAGGAAAATGGAGAAAAACTTATATGATACTTAAAGATAATTTTCTTTTCTTCTGACGGGGAGAGTCCACAGCTGCATTCATTACTTTTAGGAAATACAGAACCTGGCCACCAGGAGGAGGCAAAGACACCCTAGCCAAAGGCATAAAAACATCACCCTCTTCCCTCACCCCCCAGTCAATCTGCCAAGGGAACAAGGAACAGTAGGAGAAATATCAGGGTAAAAAAAGGTGCCAGAAAAACAAAAAAAATAAGGCCGCCCCATGAAAAAAAAAAAAAAAAAAACACGGGTGGGGAGCTGTGGACTCTCCCTATCAGAAGAAAAGAAATTTATCTGGTAAGCATAATTTAAGTTTTTCTTTTTAAACGGGGAGAGTCCACAGCTGCATTCATTACTTTTGGGAAATCAATACCCAAGCTATAGAGGACACAGAATGCAAAACGTTCGGGAACAAAAAAGGCGGCCCATTCTGAGGGCGCTACAGCCTGCTATAACCCAAACACCCAAAAAATAAATAAATGTGGCAACAGACGCAGAAGGGACAAAAAAGGAAGAGGACCAAGTAACTGCCCATTAGTTAGAACCATAAAGATCCTTGCTAGAGACCACTAGGATCACTAGACTTAACTGAGCACAAAAGCCTCGGAGAAGACAAAAGTCCCGCTGACTCAAAGCCCGCCAGGAAAAAACCTATCCATAATCAATAGGAAGGGGGACACCAAAATTCCCCACCACATTCTGTCAGAAGAAGAAGAAGGATGAATCAGATAAGGAAGTCCAAAAGGACCACCAAAACAAACACCCAAAAATCAAGGGTAACAAAGGAAGAAGCCCCTAGCATAACTCAAACAGAGCGGACTACAAGGCTGTAATAGGACAAAGTCACGTAGAAAATACTCTACCGACAGAGGAGAGCAACGGAAGAAAAGTTGAAGACCACCTCCTACATGAATCCCAAGGAACCAATGTTAAGCCCTAACCAGCACGAGGTCCAAGAACAGTAGAACCCTCTATCTATCGGGTACTTATAGAGCGTGAACTAATCACCCGAGAGGGTCTCAAGGCGCTAAGGGAAAGCAGATAGTAGGGGGGGAGGGGAAGGGCGTTCAGTCAAAGAGCCAGGATTTGAGGTCCTTTCTGAACTTTGCAAGGGAGGTGGATTGCCTGAGGTGCAGCGGGAGGGTGTTCCATGTCTTTGCTGCCATGTGGGAGAAGGATCTTCCGCCCACTGTGGATTTGCTGTGAGTGCTTGGTTGGCCGATCGGAGTTTTCTGGCGGGGGTGTAGAAATTAACGCGGTGGTTGGAGGATTCGGGTCTGATGTTGTGTAGGGCTATGAACGAGTGGGTAAGGAGCTTGAAGGCGATTCTCTTGTTGATAGGGAGCCAGTGAAGGTTCCTTAGGTGTTCGGTGATGTGGCATTGGAGAGGGATGTCGAGGATGAGTCTGGCTGAGGCGTTCTGGAAACGGAGTCTCTTTTGGAGTTTAATGGTGGAGCCGGCGTAGAGTGCGTTGCCGTGGTCCAACCAGCTGCTAACAAGGGCGTGGGTGACTATTTTCCTGGTTTCAGTAGGGATCCACTTGAAGATTTTTCGTAGCAGGTGGAGGATGTGGAAGCATGTTGAGGTGATGGCATTGATTTGTCGGTTCATGGAGAGTGAGGAGTCCAGGATGAAGTCTAAATTTTGTGCGTGGTCGGTTGGGGTTGGGGGGTGACCGAGGGCTGTGGGCCACCAGGAGTCATCCCATGCGGATTTATTGGGTCCGAGGAGGAGAACTTCGGTTTTGTCTGTGTTAAGTTTGAGCCGGTTGTCATTCATCCAGGCGGCGACTGCTGTCAGGCCTTCGTGGACGTTCTTTTTGGCGGTGGTGGGATCTCAGGTGAGTGAGATGATTAGCTGGGTGTTGTCGGCGTAGGAGACGATTTTGAGGTTGTGGCGTCAGACGATGGCTGCGTGAGGGGCCATGTAGATGTTGAAGAAGGTGGGGCTCAGCGAAGAGCCTTGCGGTACACCACAGTTGACTGGTGTGGGTTTGGAGGAGAAGGGCGGGAGTCTGACTTTCTGGGTCCTGCCCGTGAGGAAGGAGGTGATCCATTCCAGGGCTTTGCTGCGGATGCCGGCGTCGTGTAGGCGGGTGCGGAGGGTGTTGTGGTCAACAGTGTCCAAGGCTGCTGAGAGGTCTAGGAGGATGAGGGTGGCGGTTTCTCCTAGGTCGAGCATGGCAAGGATGTCGTCTGTGGCAGCGAGGAGGGCGGTCTCGGTGCTGTGGTTGCTTCTGAAACCGGATTGGGGGTGTTCCTGGGTGTGGTTGGCCTCAATGTGGTCAATAAGTTGCAAGTTGATGGACTTCTCTATGACTTTGGCCGGGAAGGGGAGTAGAGAGATGGGGCGGAAGTTATTCGGGTCCGTGGGGTCTGCCAAGGGTTTATTCAGCAGGGGTTTTAGTTCCGCGTGCTTCCAGACATCCGGGAAGGTGCTGGTTTTGATGGAGCAGTTGATGTTGCACCGGAGTGGATGGATTTCTTGATTCTGAGGGTGTCCTCTGTGGTGAGGGGGCTCCAGATAGTCTGTGTGTGGTGTGTGGGGGGGGGGGGATTTGGGAGGGGTGTCGTTGGGTGTAGGGAAGTGGGTGGTGGAGGTTAAATTATGAGGTGTGAAACTGTAATAGATGTTGAGGATCTTGCGGTGGAAGTGTACAGCGAGGGTATTGCAGAGGTCCTGGGAGGGTGGGATGTTGGTGGTGTCGCTGTTAGGTTTAGAAAATTCCTTAAAGACTAAGAACAACTGCTCTACCTTACCACAGAGCACTGTCCAGCACTAAGAAACTGAACACCCGAGAGAACAGAAAAAAAACAGATAGGAAATTCTGCTTACGCCTTAGTCGAAAGCCACAGGCTTTCATCTGATAGGCGGTCAAGCCTTTAAAAACTAGACAACAAGGTAGTTAGGAAATTTTTACCTGAACCTTCCTGGGAGAGAGAAAACTCTGGAAACAGCGCAGATCAACTCCCCCCCCCCCCACCACCACCACCACCAGAAAACAGGGAAGGGAGGACAGTACCCTGACCAAGAATGAAAAAACAGTAACTTGCAGAGGAAAAGTTTCACTGCAAGGCCTCCCACGTAAGGAAGGAGCACTCAGTAGCTCCTCATGAAACGTGGTCAATGCTCAACAGTACAGTCAGAATTCCTGACCCCTACTCCGAGCAAGCAGTCCCAGCACCGAAGCGACTGGGAAAATCCAAAGGACAAGGGAGAATAAAAATTCTCCGTAACGACCAGGCCCAGAGATCAGCAACGTATCTCCAGCCAAGAGATCTAAAGTTGGTCTCTTCCGGGATCTGAACCCGGGACATCTTGCACCCTAAGCAAGAATCATACTCAGGAAAAGAAGGAGGAAGAAGCTAGTTTCGGTTCCCAGATACCTACTCACATCTCCCTTCAGAACCGGAGAGGAAGGTACACTCAACCGAGAGAGACCCTCGACTAACAACTATCAGAATAGTATGCAACATGAAAAACAGAATATATGCTTACCTGATAAATTACTTTCTCTTACGGTGTATCCAGTCCACGGATTCATCCTTACTTGTGGGATATTCTCAATCCCTACAGGAAGTGGCAAAGAGAGCACACAGCAAAGCTGTCCATATAGCTCCCCTCAGGCTCCGCCCCCCCAGTCATTCGACCGACGGTTAGGAGAAAAAGGAGAACCATAGGGTGCAGTGGTGACTGTAGTTATTTTAAAAATTAAATTTGAACCTGAATTAATAATCAGGGCGGGCCGTGGGCTGGATACACCGTAAGAGAAAGTAATTTATCAGGTAAGCATAAATTCTGTTTTCTCTTACTTGGTGTATCCAGTCCACGGATTCATCCTTACTTGTGGGATACCAATACCAAAGCTTTAGGACACGGATGAAGGGAGGGAACAAGTCAGGTAACCTAAACGGAAGGCACCACTGCTTGCAAAACCTTTCTCCCAAAAATAGCCTCCGAAGAAGCAAAAGTATCGAATTTGTAAAATTTGGCGAATATATGCAGTGAAGACCAAGTCGCTGCCTTACAAATCTGTTCAACAAAAGCCTCATTCTTGAAAGCCCATGTGGAAGCCACAGCTCTGGTGGAATGAGCTGCAATTCGTTCAGGAGGCTGCTGTCCAGCAATCTCATAAGCCAATCGGATGATGCTTTTTAGCCAGAAGGAAAGAGAGGTAGCAGTCGCTTTCTGACCTCTCCTCTTACCAGAATAGACAACAAACAAAGATGATGTTTGTCTGAAATCTTTAGTTGTTATTAAATAGAATTTTAAAGCACGAACCACGTCAAGATTGTGTAAAAGTCGTTCCTTCCTAGAAACTGGATTAGGACACAGAGAAGGAACAATGATTTCCTGGTTAATATTCTTATTAGAAACCACCTTTGGAAGGAAACCAGGTTTGGTACGCAAAACAACCTTATCTGCATGGAACACCAGATAGGGTGAATTACACTGCAAATCAGACAATTCAGAAACTCTTCGAGCAGAAGAAATGGCTACTAAAAACAAAACTTTCCAAGATAATAACTTAATATCTATGGAATGCAAAGGTTCAAACGGAACCCCTTGAAGAACTGAAAGAACTAAATTTAGACTCCATGGTGGAGCCACAGGCTTGTAAACAGGCTTGATTCTAACTAGGGCCTGTGCAAACACCTGAACTTCTGGTACAGCTGCCAGACGCTTATGTAACAGGATAGACAGAGCAGATATCTGTCCCTTTAAGGAACTAGCTGACAGACCTTTCTCTAATCCTTCTTGGAGAAAGGACAATATCCTTGGAATCCTAACCTTACTCCACGAGTAACCCTTGGATTCACACCAACAGAGATATTTCCGCCATATCTTATGGTAAAACAAATATAAGATTACACTAGTAAAGTAATCGATTTAGCCCATCACAGTGTCTACCAGTATTTAAGCCCTTAACTGAAGCCATCCTTCTATACTGCGTCTCAGAAAATGGCTTACCTTCCCTCATGGGGATTTCTGTCAGTCTTCTAGCATTACCAGGTCTTGTTAGAAAAAAAAGACTGAGCATACCTTAAGCAGTTAAGCCTGCAAACTGTTCCCCCCAACTGAAGTTCTCCGGTACTCAACAGTCCTGCGTGGGAACAGCAATGGATTTTAGTTACAACATGCTAAAATCTTTTTCCTCTCAGCAGAAATCTTCATCACTTTCTGCCTCAGAGTAAATGGTACAAACCGGCACTATTTTAAAACAAACTCTTGATTGAAGAAATAAAAACTACAAATCTAACACCACAAACTCTTTACCCTCCCGTGGAGATGCTACTTGTTAGAGCGGCAAAGAGAATGACTGGGGGGGCGGAGCCTGAGGGGAGCTATATGGACAACTTTGCTGTGTGCTCTCTTTGCCACTTCCTGTAGGGATTGAGAATATCCCACAAGTAAGGATGAATCCGTGGACTGGATACACCAAGTAAGAGACATCCAACCTTCCAGGTGGACACAAACTCATGACGTCCTGCACGCCAAACAGGGCAAACCCTATTGAACTCCAAGAGCAGAGGAGGAAAAGACATCCAGAGGAGCCAACATGATAGATACAGTAGACAAGATTCTTCCAAATGGAAGGAATCGAATACTCAACAGCTTGCTAGCACCGATGCAAGGGGCAAATAGCTGCAACTGGTCTTCAAACTGCAAATCCGCTTGCTAGGCAGCTAAGGTACCATCCAGCCACTACAGCCAACTCAGTAGAGGAATTCACATTTCTCTAGAAGGAAATAAAAGAAGCCGCCAGTAGGAACAAGGAGATTTTCCCTTGGATCGGGAAAACCAACCTGTTACTCAACCGGCCAGATCCAAAGTCTATGAGATCTGGAAAACAGAGTAACCAAAATACCCAGTCAACAGAAAAAAGGGAAGGGAGGACAGCACCCTGACCAAGAATGAAAAAACAGTAACTTGCAGAGGAGAAGTTTCCCCGCAAGGAAGGAGCACTCAGTAGCTCCTCATGAAACGCAGTCAATGCTCAACAGTACAGTCAGAATTCCTGACCCCTACTCCGAGCAAGAAGTCCCAGCACCGAAGCGACTGGGAGAATCTAAAGGACAAAGGAGAACAAAAATTCTCCATAACGACCAGGCCCAGAGATCAGCAACGAATCTCCAGCCATGAGAGGAAGGTACACTCAACCGAGAGAGACCCTCCACTAACAACTATCAGAATAGTATGCAACATGAAAATCCAACCTTCCAAGTGGACACAAACTCATGACGTCCTGCACGCCAAACAGGGCAAACTCTATTGAACTCCAAGAGCAGAGGAGGAAAAGACATCCGGAGGAGCCAACAGGATAGATGCAGTAGACCAGATTCTTCCAAATGGAAGGAATCGAAGACTCAACAGCTTGCTAGCACCGATGCAAGGGGCAAATAGCTGTAACTGGTCTTCAAACTGCAAATCCGCTTGATAGGCAGCTAAGGTACCATCCGGCCACTACAGCCAGCTCAGTAGAGAAATTCCCATTTCTTTAGAAGGAAATAAAAGAAGCCGCCAGTAGGAACAAGGAGATTTTCCCTTGACCTGTTACTCAACCGGCCAGATCCAAAGTCTATGTGATCTGGAAAACAGAGTAACCAAAATACCCAGTCAAAGACAAGGACTAGGTTAAAAGACCGGACACCCAGAACCCGAAACCGGATCCAAACTAATAACCCTTGAGGAACATCCACAAGATCACTCCATCTAAAAATGACCTTGCACCAATGTTGATGCAATCACAGCCATGCCCCCATGGGGTCTTAAACACTGATCTCCCATGTAAGTATCCCAGAGACAGAGCACTAATACCCAACGAGCCTCGCGGATACACACCTACCAAGTAGACAAAGGCAGGACCCAAAAGAGATCAGAACTTAAACTAGAAAGTAATTTCTGATTGAGAGAATATGACAGTCTATATAAAATCCACTCTGGATCAACCTACGGCTCAAGGAATTGACAAATGAACGAGCATCCTAAAACTACTATCAGGCGACGGAACCAAACCGAATCGCCCAAGCAGTGGCAACCATGCATATGAAAAAGAGACAACATACAATCGCCCAGATCCCAAAAATGATAGGTTCGGAAGAGGATATCATAAGCAAACGGACCCTAAGGACCAGATTTTCTCAATCAGACATCAGGAACACTGACCCCAAGGAAAGGGAAACGAAATACACGACCAACCTCGACCATAAGGAAAAGGTACTGTTGAAAGAGATCGGAACTAATCCGGACAATGCAATCCGGAATGAAGTACCATAGAGGGGAAGTAAGCATCCCCTTAACCAGGTATGGAAGATCCCCTATCAAACCAGTTATGGAAGATCCCCTATCGAAGGGGAGAACCAAAGGACCTCAGGAACCCTCAAGTATACTGTCATAGCAGGATCTGTAATCCCAGCAAACCCTGTAGCTATGCAGGGACAGGACACCTAGGACTGACTACATAAAACATTGGACGCCCCACCCAGATGAATAAACTAGGACGAGCCTGACATCTAGGATAGAAAGGGCTTTCATAACCTGTAGAACAAGAAAACAACATCTTAACAAGAAGTAGGCAAACTCAGTACCCAAACAGGATCAGCCAGTTGTCAAGGGCACAACGTGTCTGATATGGGCCCCAAAGAACAAAGATAACTAGTACCCAATCAGGACCAGCCTGATATACAGGGCGTGACAGAACTGTTCAACACCACTGAAAAATCTAAGCCCTAGCAGGGCTAGACCAAATAAACAGACAAACAGTAGACATGTAGGCTCTGAGACCTAAGCCAAGTCCCAACTTTGTTTCTTTTTTTTTTTTAAGCTTCCGCGGAAGTATAGCTATCGCGACCCAAAAATCACCAGTATTAAATCCCAGAGAAGAAAAGGTTTTCTAAAGGGAAAAACTAAAACAGTTTTGAACTCACAAAAAGAAATAAAATACATCCTAACTGCATAAAAGTAAATGAAGGCAGCACCCGCAGGTGAACGCACAGGAAGAATGGACATACTAACAGGACCAGCCAGTCAGAGACGTTATTCCTCCAAAAGCTCAGAAATAGGAATGAGATACACAAAAAAAAAGAAGAAAAAAAAAGGAGACGACAAGGAGAATGATCTTCATCCCTCCACTCGTCTAACACTGCTTGCCGTCTGGAGCAGAAGACTGAGGAACCAACGACTCGTGAGAATTGGGCTCCTATAACGATGCCAACACATGCCTCAGCAGGACACGAAGGCAAGACTCACCTCCGCCGGGGCATCTAACGACCCCGGCCCCGAAGGCTGTGCCCCTGAAGCCTCAGGGGACACCGCTTCCCCCAAGGGATAGAGACGATCCCCCGCCTGATGGGCCCTGGTTAAGAGAACACAAGATCTTCTCGGAAGATGTAAGTGCGCCAATGCCATAGATATGGCCATGCGGTAAATCTTTCTAGTTACCGGTTTTCTGGCCTGAAACAAAGTATCTATCACAGAATCTGAAAACCCACGCTTCGATAAAATCAAGCGTTCAATCTCCAAGCCGTCAGCTGGAGGGAGACCAGATTTGGATGTTCGAATGGACCCTGAACAAGAAGGTCCTGCCTCAAAGGTAGCTTCCATGGTGGAACCGATGACATATTCACCAGGTCTGCATACCAAGTCCTGCGTGGCCACGCAGGAGCTCTCAAGATCACCGAGGCCCTCTCCTGATTGATCGTGGCTTAAATTTAAAATTAGAAATCTCTGAATCAGGTCTCCCCGATTCAGAGACGTCACCCACAGACTGAAGCTCTCCGTCCTCAGGTTCTGCATATTGTGACGCAGTATCAGACATGGCTCTTACAGCATCTACGCGCTCTGTATCTCGTCTAACCCCAGAGCTATCGCGCTTGCCTCTCAATTCAGGCAATCTGGATAATACCTCTGACAGGGTATTATTCATGATTGCAGCCATGTCCTGCAAAGTAATCGCTATGGGTGTCCCATATTAGCGTGCGTCCCTTGAGCGGGAGGCGAAGGGTCCGACACGTGGGGAGAGTTAGTCGGCATAACTTCCCCCTCGACAGACCCCTCTGGTGACAATTCTTTTATAGATAAAGACTGATCTTTACTGTTTAAGGTGAAATCAATACATTTAGTACACATTCTCCTATGGGGCTCCACCATGGCTTTTAAACATAATGAACAAGTATCCTCTGTTTCAGACATGTTTGTACAGACTAGCAATGAGACTAGCAAGCTTGGAAAACACTTTAAAGCAAGTTAACAAGCAATATAAAAAACGTTACTGTGCCTTTAAGAGAAACAAATTTTGACAAAATTTTAAATAACAGTGAAAAAAGGAAGCTACACTAACAACATTTTTACAGTGTATGTAACAAGTCAGCAGAGCATTGCACCCACTTGCAAATGGATGATTAACCCCTTAATAACAAAAACAGAATAATAAATGACAAAAACGTTTTTTAAACACAGTCACAACAACTGCCACAGTCTACTGTGATTGTTACCCTCCTCAAACACGACTTTGAAGCCTTTTGAGCCCTTCAGAGATGTCCTGGATCATGCAGGAAGAAGCTGAATGTCTCTGTCAGTATTTTTAGCTGCACAGAAAAGCACTAAAATAGGCCCTTCCCACTCATATTGCAACAGTGGAAAGCCTCAGGAACTGTTTCTAGGCAAAAATCAAACCAGCCATGTGGAAAAAAAACTAGGCCCCAATAAGTTTTGTCACCAAACATATATAAAAAGGATTAAACATGCCAGCAAACGTTTTATATTACACTTTTATAAGAGTATGTATCTCTATTAATAAGCCTGATACCAGTCGCTATCACTGCATTTAAGGCTTAACTTACATTAATCCGGTATCAGCAGCATTTTCTAGCAAATTCCATCCCTAGAAAAATATTAACTGCACATACCTTATTGCAGGAAAACCTGCACGCCATTCCCTCTCTGAAGTTACCTCACTCCTCAGAATATGTGAGAACAGCAATGGATCTTAGTTACTTCTGCTAAGATCATAGAAATCACAGGCAGATTCTTCTTCTAATGCTGCCTGAGATGAAACAGTACACTCCGGTACCATTTAAAAATAACAAACTTTTGATTGAAGCTAAAAAACTAACTATAATACACCACTCTCCTCTTACTACGTCCATCTTTGTTGAGAGTTGCAAGAGAATGACTGGATATGGCAGTGAGGGGATGAGCTATATAGCAGCTCTGCTGTGGGTGATCCTCTTGCAACTTCCTGTTGGGAAGGAGAATATCCCACAAGTAATGGATGATCCGTGGACTGGATACACTTAACAAGAGAAAATGTTTGACTAGAAAGGCGAACCTTAGAAACTTCTGATGATCCCTGTGTATGGGAACATGCAGGTACGTGTCCTTTAAATCCACGGTTGTCAAAAAATAGACCCACTTGGACCAAAGGGACAATCAAACGAAAAGTTTCCATCTTGAAGGACGGCACTCTGAGGAATTTGTTTAGACTCTTGAGATCTAAAATTGGTCTGAAAGTTCCCTCCGTTTTGGGAACCACGAAGAGATTGGAATAAAACCCCAGACCTGCTGTGGGTGATCCTCTTGCAACTTCCTGTTGGGAAGGAGAATATCCCACAAGTAATGGATGATCCGTGGACTGGATACACTTAACAAGAGAAAATTTTTGACTAGAAAGGCAAACCTTAGAAACTTCTGATGATCCCTGTGTATGGGAACATGCAGGTACGTGTCCTTTAAATCCACGGTTGTCAAAAAATTGACCCACTTGGACCAAAGGGACAATGAAACGAAAAGTTTCCATCTTGAAGGACGGCACTCTGAGGAATTTGTTTAGACTCTTGAGATCTAAAATTGGTCTGAAAGTTCCCTCCGTTTTGGGAACCACGAAGAGATTGGAATAAAACCCCAGACCCCATTGCTTCATTGGAACAGGAACTATCGCTCCCAGGACGTAGAGGTTCCGGACACAGTGTATGAACACCTCTTTTTTTGTCTGGTCTACAGGTAATTTTGAAAGCAGAAACCTGCATCTGGGAGGAAAATTCTTGAACTCTAGTTTGTATCCGTAGGAAACTATGTCCACTGCCCAGGGGTCTTGAACATCTCAAACCCAAGTCTGAGTGAAGAAGGAAAGCCTGTCCCCCAAAAGATGCGGTCCCGGATCGGGGGCAGTCCCTTTATGATGACTTTGATCCCACAGTAGGCTTCTTGGACTGCTTTCCCTTGCTCCAAGACTGACTGGGTCTCCAGGAAGGCTTGCACTGTACTTGTTTGGAAGAGGAAGCGAAAGAATTTCCCTTGAAATTTCAAAAGGAACGAAAATTACACTGACGTCCCTTTTGTTTGGATCTCTTATCCTGAGGGAGAAGATGGCCCTTTCCTCCCATAATATCAGAGATTATTTCCATCAAGCCTGGTCCAAACAATGTCTTACCCTTGTAAGGAATCGCTAAAAGTTTAGACTTGGATGACACATCTGCAGACCAAGGTTTTAACCATAAAGCTCTGCGGGCTAGTACAGCAAAACCTGAAATATTTGCTCCCAGTTTGATAACCTGTAGCAAAGCATCAGTAATAAAGGAATTAGCCAACGTAAGGGCTTTAATCCTATCCTGGATCTCATCAAGGGGAGTGCCTGTCTTAATAGCATCACACAACACATCAAAACAATATGCCGCCGCACTAGTGAAAGTAGCAATACACATTGCAGGTTGCCATTGTAAACCCTGGTGTACATACATCTTCTTGAGTAACCCCTCTACTTTTTTCTCCATAGGATCTTTAAAGGCACAACTATCTTCTATGGGGGTGGTAGTCCTCTTGGCCAGAGTGAAAACTGCCCTTTAACCTTAGGTATTGTTTGCCAATACTCCTTGATAGAGTCTGCTATGGGAAACATCTTTTTAAAAATAGGAGATGGAAAAAAAGGGATACCCGGTCTCTCCCAATTCCTTAGCAATGATCTCAGTAGCATGATCTGGTACAGGAAAAACCTCCACCAAGGAAGGTACATCAAAATATTTGTTTAGCTTACTGGAATTTTTAGGATTAACTACGACCGTGGTGTTGCTGTCGTCCAATGTAGCTAAAATCTCCTTGAGTAAAAGACGGAGGTGTTCTAGCTTAAACCTGAAAGATACAACTTCAGTGTCAGCAAGAGGAATTACACCGTCAGAATTTGAAATTACACCTTTAGATGCTACCGAAGTATCCTCTTACTCAGGCTTCTGGGAGGGGGCATTCGAAATAGCAACAATTGCGTCAGAAACCTTGCTTACTGAAAGTTTGTTTTTCCTCTTATGCTTTCCCTGCAACATGGGAAAAGCAGGCAATGCATTAGAAACTGCAGAAGACATGAGAGAAGTGATGTCTTATAACGTAACCCCAGGAGAAGTTAAAGAGGAATTGCAGGGCACTGCATGTGTGGGCGGTAAACTTTGGGACGCTTGAGGAGAAAGCTGCGGCATATATTGAACATTGTCATTAGACTCCTGAACAACATCCGTCTTGGAAAATATTGACTCAGAAAAAACATAATTTATGTACGAATTTACCTGATAAATTCATTTCTTTTTATATTGGCAAGAGTCCATGAGCTAGTGACGTATGGGATATACAATCCTACCAGGAGGGGCAAAGTTTCCCAAACCTCAAAATGCCTATAAATACACCCCTCACCACACCCACGATTCAGTTTAACGAATAGTCAAGAAGTGGGGTGATAAAGAAAGGAGTAAAAAGCATCAACAAAGGAATTTGGAAATAATTGTGCTTTGTACAAAAAAATCATAACCACCATAAAAAGGGTGGGTCTAATGGACTCTTCCCAATATGAAAGAAATTAATTTATCAGGTAAATTCTTACATAAATTATGTTTTCTTTCATGTAATTGGCAAGAGTCCATGAGCTAGTGACGTATGGGATATCAATACCCAAGATGTGGAACTCCACTCAAGAGTCACTAGACAGGGAGGGATAAAAATAAAAAACAGCCATTTTCCGCTAAAAAATAATAATCCACAACCCAAAATAAAAGTTATTCTCATAATGAAAAGAAAAACTTAAAACATCAGCAGAAGAATCAAACTGAAACAGCTGCCTGAAGAACTTTTCTACCAAAGACTGCTTCTGAAGAAATGGTAGAATTTAGTAAATGCATGCAAAGAGGACCAAGTTGCTGCTTTGCAAATCTGATCAATTGAAGCTTCATTCCTAAAAGCCCATGAAGTGGACACTGATCTAGTAGAATGAGCTGTAATTCTCTGAGGCGGGGCCTGACCCACATGATGAATCAAAAGCTTTAACCACGAAGCCAAGGAAATAGCAGAAGCCTTCTAACCTTTCCTTGGACCAGAAAATATAACAAATAGACTAGAAGTCTTCCTGAAATCTTTAGTAGCTTCAACATAATATTTCAAAGCTCTCACGACATCCAAAGAATGTAAGGATTTTTCCAAAGAATTCTTAGGATTAGGACACAAGGAAGGGACAAAATTTCTCTACTAATGTTGTTTCTCTACTAATGTTGTTAGAATTCACAACTTTAGGTAAAAAGTTAAATGAAGTCCGCAAAACCACCTTATCCTGATGAAAAATCAGAAAAGTAGATTCACAAGAAAGAGCAGATAGCTCAGAAACTCTTCTAGCAGAAGAGATGGCCAAAAGGAACAACGCTTTCCAGGAAAGTAGTTTAATGTCCAAAGAATGCATAGGCTCAAACGGAAGAGCCTGTAACGCCTTCAAAACCAAATTAAGACTCCAAGGAAGAGAAATTGATTTAATGACGGGCTTAATACGAACTAAAGCCTGCACAAAACAGTGAATATCAAGAAGTTTAGCAATCTTTCTGTGAAATAAAACTGAAAGAGCAGAGATCCAAACCATCCTGAAGAAACTGTAAAATTCTAGGAATTCTAAAAGAATGCCAAGAGAATTTATGAAAAGAACACCATGAAATGTAGGTCTTACAAACTCGATAATAAAACTCTCTAGAGACAGATTTACGAGCTTATAACATAGTATTAATAAACTGAGTCAGAGAAACCTCTATGACTTAGTACTAAGCGTTCAATTTCCATACCTTCAAATTTAATGATTTGAGATCCTGATGGAAAAACGGACCTTGAGACAGTAGGTCCGGCCTTAGCGGAAGAGGCCATGGTTGGCAACTGGACATCCGAACAAGATCCGCCTACCAAAACCTGTGTGGCCATGCTGGAGCCACCAGCAACACAAACGACCGTTCCATGATGATTTTGGCTATCACTCTTGGAAGAAGAACTAGAGGCGGGAAAATGTAAGCAGGATGATAACACCAAGGAAGTGTCAGCGCATCCACTGCTTCCGCCTGCACATCCCTGGACCTGGACAGGTATCTGGGAAGTTTCTTGTTTAGATGAGAGGCCATGAGATCTATCTCTGGAAGACCCCACATCTGAACAATCTGAGAAAACACATCTGGATGGAGACCACCGCCCTGGATGTAAAGTCTGACGGCTGAGATAATCCGCCTCCCAATTGTCTACACCTGGGATATGCACCGCAGAGATTAGACAGGAGCTGGATTCCGCTAGATACTGTGAGTCCCACTCTGATGATTGACATATGCCACAGTTTTGATATTGTCTGTCTGAAAGCAAATTAATGGTTCTCTCTTCAACAGAGGCCAAAACTGAAGAGCTCTGAGAATTGCACAGAGTTCTAAAATATTGATTGGTAATCTCGCCTCTTGAGATTTCCAAACCCCTTGTGCTGTCAGAGATCCCCAAACAGCTCCCCAACCTGAAAAACTTGCGTCTGTAGTGATCACAGTCCTGGTTGGCTGAACAAAGCAAGCCCCTTGAACTAAACGTTGGTGATTTAACCACCACGTCAGAGAGTGTCGAACATTGAGATTTAAGGATATTAACTGTGATATCTTTGTATAATCCCTGCTCCATTGATTCAGCATACAAACCTAAAGAGGTCTCATGTGAAAACGAGCAAAAGCAAAAGGAATTGCATTCGATGCTGCAGGCAGAGAATGACTGAGACTGAAGGTGCCGACAGGCTGCAACCAATTAAACGTCTCCTGTCTGTTAGAGACAGAGTCATGGACATTGAATCTATCTGGAAACCTAAAAAGGTGACCCTTGTCTGAAGATTTAAGAAACTTTTTGGTAAATTGATCCTCCAACCATGTTTTTGAAGAAACAACACTAGTTGATTTGTGTGAGAGTCTGCAGAACGTAAAGACTGAGCTAGTACCAAGATATTGTCCAAATAAGGAAACACCGCAATACCCTGCTCTCTGATTACAGAGAGTAGGGCACCTAGAACATTTGAAAAGATTATTGGAACTGTTGCTAGGCCGAATGGAAGAGCAACAAATTGGTAATGCTTGTCTATAAAAGAGAATCTCAGGAACTGATAATGTTCTGGATGAATCGGAATATGAACGTATGCATCCTGCAAGTCTATTGTAGACATATAATGAATAATAAATATTAATGAAATATCTTAGGTTTATAGATGATCTTTTGATCATCTGGTCTTCAGGACAGGAACAAGTAAAAGGACTACTTGACTACCTGAACACCAATGAAGTAGGATTGAAATTTACCTACCAGTGACATAGCAAGACTATTAACTATCTTGATGTAACCCTGACCGGTGATGTTGATTCAAAAAGAATAACTTCATCCCTCTACTGCAAGCCTATCTCCGGAAACACCTTACTACACGCAAATAGTATTCATTTCCAACACGTGTTTAGGGAAATTGCGAAAAGACAGTTCATGAGTATTAAAGGCAACTGTTCCCAAGGACAGGATTACCTTAGGGAGAGTGAGGACCTCAGTAAGTGCTTGCTGGAAAGAAATTACCCAGCAAAGGTCATTAAGAGAGCACGCCATGAGGTTGACCTGATGGACCGGTCTAGATTGTTTCATCGGACCGATCGTTCAGTCAAGGATACAGCTAAGGCCCGTGATACACGAACTTTAGTTACAGCTTTTTCCAACCAATAGCATCAAGAATGTAACATCATTAGAAAGAACATTCATATCTTGCAGGGGGATAAGACCCTTCACAAAGTAATCAAAGATGGTTGTAACTTTGTATACAAAAGAAATTTGACCCTTGGCAACCTGTTGTCTCCAAGTCTATTGAAAGGAGAACCCAGTAGGAGTGCATGGCTACACTTTAAAGGTACTTATAAATGTGGCAAGAGGTCCTGTGGTTCATGTGATCGCATCAGAATAGCGACCACCTTCACCTCAGCCTCTGCCACAGAAACTGACTAGACCAAGGGTTGCGTGAAGTGTGGTAGCAAATTTGTGGTGTACTTAATTGAGTGTACGTTGTGCCACCGGCAATATGTAGGAAGAAAGACCAGAGAGGTAGGGGCACGCATTAAAGAACATTTGTCCCATATCTCCCATGATAGAGCAGTATCAGCTTTATCAAAGCACTTCTTGGAAGTTCACAACGGGGATGTTGGGTCCTTCAGCTGGCAGGCAATCAAGCAAATTATCAAACCCCCTACAGGTGGTGACAAATTTCACATACTATGCCGACAAGAGATCTATTGGATCCACAAGCACGGTTGCCTGCTACCTGACGGATTCAACTGTGAATTTGAAATAATTAACTATTCGCATCATTGATTTAGTATATCCATATTGTGTTTAGGCTCTATATGTTCCTCACTGTTTATGCAGTGCTCACATTAACATTTACATCTATAACATGATATCTAAACTCATTTTGTGTTACATCAACTTCAACTAGGTCAGGTTAGAGTTTACCTTGCACATTACTGATATAAGATATGAAACCTATTTGTAGTCCATGTGTGGGTTAAAGAAATTACCATCCTTCAGTATAAATAGACCTATCTTTGATAGTATGTATCTGGAGAATTAATGTATATATACCTTCACTATTGTCCTTTATGTATATTACCATCGCATTGCATGGCAAAACTGGCAACAGAAATTGAAGTTGTGCCTTTAATTGTCCCCCTTTTTTGTGGTCTATACATAATCATCAATGCTAATTAAGGTCCATTTACTCATGCCACCTCTCCTAGCTTATGTTCACAGGCATTATCTACAGTTAAAATAAGCATCTAATTAATATAGGGCATTGGTTTACTGTTTAATTTATGTAAGTGACATTTATACATGCATTTTGAGAGTCGCTATTAAGGGTTAACTTTGAGAGCTTATCTTCTCTATCACCTCCCAAGGGAGGGGTTAAGGGTCTTAAATAAACTACACCTGTAAAGGTGTGTTACGTCTAATACTACAGCCAGCATGGCTGAAACCGGTCAGACCTTTTCTTGAAGCTTTCATATGTTTTATAAGGAGTCTGCCTTTTTTTGTATATTTTATACTTAATCCAATAAAGTTTTTTCATCATTTTAACTAGCACTCATATTGCTTGCTGGAACACTTTTGGAACTTTTCTCTCATATAATGTCCTTGCTGAACAAAAGGCATAATAGTCCTTATAGTCACCGTCTTGAAAGTTGGTACTCTTACATAAAGATTCAAAATTTTCAGATCCAGAACTGGTCTGAATGAATTTTCCTTCTTTGGGACAATGAATAGATTTGAATAAAACCCCAGAACATGTTCCTAAAAAGGAACCAACATGATTACCCCTGAAGACTCCAGGTCTGAAACACACTTCAGGAAAGCCTAAGCTTTTACTGGAATTGCTGGGATACGTGAGAGAAAAAATCTTCTCACAAGAGGTCTAACTCTGAGAATCCTATTCGATACCCTTGAGAGACAATGCTCTGATTTTGGACAGTATTTATCCAAAAATCCTTGAAAAACCTTAATCTGCCCGCTACCAGCTGAGCTGGAATGAGGGCCGCACCTTCATGCAGACTTAGGGGCTGACTTTGGTTTTTTAAAAGGCTTGGATTTATTCCAATTTGAGGAAGGCTTCCAATTGGAAACAGATTCCTTGGGTGAAGGCTTAGATTTTTGTTCCTTATTTTGACGAAAGGAACGAAAACGGTTAGAAGCCTTAGATTTACCCTTAGGTTTTGTATCCTGAGGCAGAAAAACCCCTGTTCCTCCAGTAACAGTTGAAATAATAGAATCCAACTGAGAACCAAGTAAATTATTACCTTGGAAAGAAAGAGATAATAATCTAGACTTAGATGTCATATCAGCATTCCAAGATTTAAGCCATAAAGCTCTTCTAGATAAAATAGCTAAAGACATGGATCTAACATCAATTTTGATAATATCAAAAATAGCATCACAAATAAAATGATTAGCATGTTGCAGCAAGTGAACAATGCTAGATATGTTAGAATCCAATCCTTGTTGCACTAAATTCTCCAAACAAAAAGTTGATGCAGCCGCGACATCAGGCAAAGAAAACATAATTTATGCTTAACTGATAAATTTATTTCTCTTGTGATGTATCAAGTCCAAAGATTCATCTATACTTGTGGGATATTCTCCTTCCCTACATGAAGTGGCAAAGAGAGCACCCACAGCAGAGCTGTCTATATAGCTCCTCCCTTATCTCCACCCCCCAGTCATTTGACCGAAGGTTAGGAAGAAAAAGGAGAAACTATAGGGTGCAGTGGTGACAGAAGTTTATTTAAAATAAAAATATACTGCCTGTCTTAAATGAACAGGGCGGGCCGTGGTCACGATACATCACAAGAGAAATACATTTATCAGGTAAGAATAAATTATGTTTTCTCTTGTAAGATGTATCGAGTCCATACCTGTGGGATACCAATACCAAAGCTTTAGGACACGGATGAAGGGAGGGACAAGACAGGTACCTTAAACGGAAAGCACCACTGCTTGTAGAACATTTCTCCCAAAAATAGCCTCCAAAGAAGCAAAAGTATCGAATTTGTAAAATTTGGAAAAAGTATGAAGCGAAGACCAAGTCGCCGCTTTACAAAGCTGTTCAACAGAAGCCTCATTTTTAAAAGCCCATGTGGAAGCCACAACTCTAGTAGAATGAGCAGTAATTCTTTCAGGAGGCTGCTGGCCAGCAGTCTCAAAAGCCAAACGGATTATGCTTTTCAGCCAAAAGGAAAGAGAGGTAGCCGTAGCCTTTTGACCTCCCCGTTTACCAGAATAAACCACAAACAATAAAGAAATCTTTAGTTGCTTGTAAGTAGAACTTTAAAGCACGAACCACATCAAGATTGTGCAACAGACGTTCCTTCTTTGATGAAGGATTAGGACACATTGAAGGAACAACAATCTTTTGATTGATATTCCTATTAGAAACAACCTTAGGAAGAAACCCAGGTTTGGTACACAAAACCACCTTATCTGCATGGAAAACAAGGTAAGGTGAATCACACTGTAAAGCCGATAGCTCAGAAACTCTTCGAGACGAAGAGATAGCTACTAAAAACAAAACTTTCCAAGATAGAAGCTTAATATCTATGGAATGCATAGGTTCAAACGGAACCCCTTGAAGAACTTAAAGAACTAAGTTTAGGCTCCATGGTGGACATCTGCCAGACGTTTGTGTAACAGAATAGACAAAGCAGATATTTGTCCCTTTAAGGAACTAGCTGAAAATCCCTTCTCCAATCATTCTTGGAGAAAGGACAATATTCTAGGAATCCTGATCTTACTCCATGAGTAACCCTTGGATTCACACCAATAAAGATATTTGCGCCAAATCTTATGATAGATCTCCCTGGTGACAGGCTTTCTAGCCTGAATCAGGGTATCAATGACCGACTCAGAGAAACCACGCTTTGATAGAATCAGGCGTTCAATCTCCAAGCAGTCAGACGCAGAGAAATTAGATTTGGATGCGTGAAAGGACCTTGAATTAGAAGGTCCTGCCTCAATGGCAGATTCCACAGGGGAACCGATGACATGTCCACTAGGTCTGCATACCAAGTCCTGCGTGGCCACGCAGGTGCTATCAGAATCACCGAAGCTCTCTCCTGCTTGATTCTGGCAACCAGACGTGGGAGGAGAGGAAACGGTGGAAATACATAGGTCAGATTGAAGGACCAAGGCACTGCTAGAGCAGTAGTTTGGCATTCTGACGGGACGCCATCAGATCCAATTCTGGTGTGCCCCATAGCTGAGTCAGCTGGGCAAATACCTCCGGATTGAGTTCCCACTCCCCCAGATGAAAAGTCTAATGACTTAGAAAATCCGCCTCCCAGTTCTCTACTCCTGGGATATGGATTGCTGAGAGATGGCAAGAGTTATCCTCCACCCATCGGATTATTTTGGTTACCTCCATCATCGCTAGAGAACTCAGTGTTCCTCCTTGATGATTGATATAATCTACAGTCGTGATGTTGTCCGACTGCCGCTACCATGAGTCCGATTACCTCCATACACTGAGCCACTGATGGCCGAGGAATGGAATGAAGAGCTCGGCAAGTGGTTAAGAGTTTTGATTTTCTGACCTCCGTCAGAAATATTTTCATTTCTACCGAGTCTATCAGAGTCCCTAGGAAGGAAACTCTTGTGAGAAGGAAGAGACAACTATTTTTTATGTTCACCTTCCACCAGTGAGATCTCAGAAAAGCCAACACGATGTCCGTGTGAGACTTGGCTAGCTGAAAAGTTGACGCCTGAATTAAAACGTTGTCTAGATAAGGCGCCACTGCTATGCCCCGTGGTCTTAGAACCGCCAGAAGGGATCCTAGCACCTTTGTGAAAATTCTGGGAGCCGTGGCCAACCCGAAGGGAAGGGCCACAAACTAGTAATGCCTGTCCAGAAAGGTGAATCTGAGGAATTGATGATTATCTCTGTGAATAGGGATGTGTAGATACGCATCCTTTAAGTCCACGGTAGTCATATATTGACCCTCCTGGATCAGAGGTAGAATAATCCGAAAAGTCTCCATCTTGAATGATGGTACTTTGAGGAATTTGTTTAGAATTTTGAGATCCAAGATTGGTCTGAAAGTTCCCTCTTTTTTGGGAACCACAAACAGGTTTGAGTAAAACCCTAGCTCTTGTTCCTCTTTTGGAACTGGGCGGATCACTCCCATGGTATGTAGGTCTTCTACACAGCGTAAGAACGCCTCTCTCTTTGTCTGGTTTGCAGACAATTGAGAAATGTGAAATCTCCCCCTTGGAGGGGAGCGTTTGAAGTCCAGAAGATATCCCTGGGACACAATTTCTAAAGCCCAGGAATCGTGAACATCTCTTGCCCAAGCCGGATCGGGGGTTACCCCTTCATGCTGTCTTGGAGGCAGCTGCAGGCTTCTTGGCCTATTTACCCTTGTTGCAAGCCTGGTTAGGTCTCCAGACTGACTTGGATTGGGCAAAATTCCCCTCTTGCTTTGCAGCAGGGGAAGCTGAAACGGGACCACCCTTGAAGTTCCGAAAGGAACGAAAATTATTTTGTTTGGTCCTCATTTTATTTGTTCTAGCCTGAGGGAGGGCATGGCCGTTCCCTCCAGTGATGTCTGAAATAATCTCTTTCAGTTCAGGCCCGAATAGGGTCTTTCCTTTGAAAGGGATGTTCAAAAGTTTAGATTTTGATGACACATCAGCAGACCAGGACTTAAGCCATAACGCCCTGCGTGCTAAAATGGCAAAACCTGAATTCTTTGCCGCTAATTTAGCCAGTTGGAAAGCGGCATCTGTAATGAAAGAATTAGCCAACTTAAGGGCCTTAATTCTGTCCATAATATCCTCTAATGGAGTCTCCATCTGAAGAGCCTCTTCTAGAGCCTCGAACCAGAAAGCAGCTGCAGTAGTTACAGGAACAATGCACGCAATAGGTTGGAGAAGAAAACCTTGATGAACAAAAAATTTTCTTCAGATGACCCTCTAATTTTTTATCCATAGGATCTTTGAAAGCACAACTATCTTCGATAGGTATAGTTGTACACTTAGACAGAGTAGAAATAGCTCCCTCCACCTTAGGAACCTTCTGCCACGAGTCCTGCGTGGTGTCAGATATGGGAAACTTTTTCTTAAAAACAGGAGGGGGAGTGAACGGAATACCTGGTCGATCCCACTCCTTAGTAATAATATTCACAATCCTCTTAGGGACTGGAAAAACATCAGTATAAACAGGAACCTCTAAGTATTTATCCATTTTACACAATTTCTCTGGGACCACTATAGGGTCACAATCATCTAGCGTCACTAATACCTCCCTGAGCAATAAGCTGAGGTGTTCAAGCTTAAACTTAAAGGCCGTCATATCAGAATCTGTCTGAGGGAGCGTCTTTCCTGAACCAGAAATTTCTCCCTCAGGTAACAAATACCTTACCCCTACTTCAGAACATTGTGAGGGTATATCAGATACGGCTACTAAAGCGTCGGACAGCTCAGCATTTGTTCTTAACCCAGAGCTGTCCCGCTTTCCTTGTAAACCAGGCAGTTTGGATAAATCCTCTGTGAGGGTTGTATTCATAACTTTGGCCATGTCTTGTAAAGTAAATTAATTTGACGCACTAGAGGTACTTGGCGTCACTTGTGCGGGCGTTACTGGTTGTGACACTTGGGGAGAGCTAGATGGCGAACCCTCATTTCCTTCTGACTGAGAATCATCTATTGCTCTATTTTAAGTGCTAAAATATGTTCTTTATAGTTTATAGACATATCAGTGCAAGTAGGACACATTCTAAGAGGGGGTTCCACAGTGGCTTCTAAACACATTGAACAAGGATTTTCCTTGGTGTCAGACATGTTAAACAGGCTAGTAATGTAACAAGCAAGCTTGGAAAACACTTTAATCAAAGCAAATAACACTTAGAAAAAAACGGTACTGTGCCTTTAAGAGAAAAAAAGCTGCACAAACTTTGCAAAACAGTGTAAAAAAGCAATTAAATTTTTACAGTAGTATCATAAAGCCTTAGTAACTTTGCACAGCTATGCAAATAAACAATTAACCCATTAATGTAAAAACCGGATTGACAAAACGTCAAAAACAGTAAAAAAAAAAAAAACGTTCAGCACCTTGCCACAGCTCTGTTGTGACGCCTACCTGCCCTTTAGGAACGATTTGTGGGGGAAAAAACTTCTTTACAGCCCTCAAAAACAGTAGGAACCTCTGGAGAAGCAGTTGGATGTCTCTGAGGAAAAGAAACTGCGCAACTGAGGCACGAAAATAGGCCCCTCCCACCTCACTTGATGTTTTGGGGCCTAGCAGAAAAACAACAGAGTGTTTCTTATACTAGCCATGTGGGTTAATAACCCTAAAACAAGCCACAATGACCCCTTAAAGTCCCTCAAAAAACGTTATATTTGCCTCTTTTCTAAATAAACAAAAACGTTTTTTCCTATCAGTGTCACCAGTAACTAATGAGCCCTTCATGCAAGCTGGGATTCCTACCAAATGTCTGAATACAGCTTACCCTTCCCTCATGGGGATATTGCCAGCCTTTTCTAGAATTAACACAGTCTGTCTAGAAAAAGATAGACTGAACATACCTCAATGCAGTTTACCCTGCAAACCGTTCCCCCAACTGAAGTTTTCTTATACTCTTCAGCCCTTGTGAGAACAGCAGTGGATCTTAGTTACAAAGTGCTAAGATCATCATCCTCCTTGCAGAAATCTTCATCCCTTTTCTGCCAGAGAGTAAATAGTACACACCGGTACCATTTAAAATAACAAACTTTTGCTTGAGAAATAAAAAAACTAACATTACTTAGAGTAGGCAAAGAGAATGACTGGGGGGTGGAGCTAAGGGAGGAACTATATAGACAGCTCTGCTGTGGGTGCTCTCTTTGCCACTTCCTGTAGGGAAGAAGAATATCCCACAAGTATGGATGAATCCGTGGACTCGATACATTTTACAAGAGAAATTGCAGGCCTGAGATGACCTGAATATAAATAGGCTTTCCTTAGATATGATTCAAGTTTCCTATCTAAAGGATCCTTAAAAGAAGTACTATCTTCCATAGGAATAGTGGTACGTTTAGCAAGAGTAGAAATAGCCCCATCAACTTTGGGCATCTTTTCCCAAAACTCTATAGAAATTGCTGATAAAGGGTACAATTTTATAAACCTTGAAGAAGGAATAAAAGGAGTACCTGGCTTATTCCATTCCTTAGAAATAATATCAGGAATAGCATCAGGAATAGGAAAAACCTCTGGAGTAACCACAGGAGGTTTAAAAACAGCATTTAAATGTTTACTAGTCTTAATGTCAAGAGGACTAGCTTCCTCAATATCCAAATTAATTAACACTTCTTTTAACAAAGAACGAATATACTCTATTTTAAACAAATAGGTAGATTTGTCAGTGTCAATATCTGAGGAAGGATCTTCTGAATCAGATAGATCCTCTTTAGAGGAGGATAAATCATTATGGTGTCGGTAATTTGAAATTTCATCAACTTTATGAGAAGTTTTAAAAGACCTTTTACGTTTATTAGAAAGCGGAAATGCAGGCAAAGCCTTCTGAATAGAATCAGTAATAAATTCTTTAAAATTCATAGGTATATCATGTACATTAGAAGTTGAAGGAACTGCAACTGGCAATGTACTATTACTGATGGATACATTCTCATGTAAAAGTTTATAATGACAACTATTACAAATGACATTCGGAGATATAATTTCCACAATCTTACAACAAATGCACTTAGCTTTGGTAGAACCGATGTCAGGCATCAAAGTTCCAACAGATACTTCTGAGGCAGGATCAGATTGAGACATCTTGCAAAATGTAAAAGAAAAAACAACATATAAAGCAAAATTATCAATTTCCTTATATGAGAGTTTCAGGAATGGGAAAAAATGCAAACGGCATAGCCCTCTGACATTTATTTATTTATTTATAAAATAGTTTACCAGGAAGGATAAATTTATATTTCTCTCGTTTTCAAGTATGTCCTGGGTCCACAAAACATTGCATTGATACAATAGGGTACAATAAAATTCAAAAACAATAATAATACACAATAGATGCAAAATTATTACATAGAACAGGTAAGAAATATATAATCAACCATGACAGGTGCATTCTGTTTTGAGATATGTAGAGAGGGATCACTTAAAGGATATTAGGCTTGGGGAAGATTTAAAAGTGTGCGGGAGGTCATTCCATAACTGTGGCGCTCGGTAGGAAAAGGAGGATCGAGCTGCTTTCTTTTTGTATTGAGGCAAGCTAAATAATGCGCTGGTACTGGATCGGAGGTTATAGGAGGTGGGAATAGCCGGGGAGAGCATTCTGCTCAGGTAGGGTGGGAGCTTTCCAGAAAGGCACCTAAACACAAGGCAGGAAAGATGGAGGGTGCGTCTGGATTCCAGAGTCAGCCAGTTTAGTTCTTTTAGCATGTCACAATGGTGGGTCTTATAGTTACATTGTAGCACAAAGCGGCAGAACGAGTTATACAATGTATTAAGTTTATTAAGGTGAGTTTGCGGTGCAGGTGCGTATACTACGTCCCCATAATCCATGATAGGCATCAGCATTTGCTGTACAATCTTTTCCTTTACTGTAGGGCTGAGGCAAGATTTGTTTCTGTACAGGGCACCTAATTTTGGATAAAGTTTAGATGCAAGTTTTTCTATGTGGAGGCCAAAAGATAGATTAGGGTCTAAGAACATACCCAAGTATTTGTGGACTGCGGTCAGCGTGCAATTGGATTTTGTTTTGATGCGTAGTTGGGAATTTTGTAATTTGTTTAATTTAGGCCCAGTTCCAAAGATCATTGTGACAGTTTTGTCAGTGTTTAGGAAGAGTTTGTTTTTTGAGATCCACTTTTCTACCTCTGTGAACTGGTCTTGGAGCACTGCCTCAAGCTGTGGCAGATCAGATTTGTTTGCATAGATTACTGTGTCGTCTGCGTACATGTGTACAGTTGAGGATTTGCAGACATAAGGCAAATCATTTATAAATAATGTGAATAGTAGAGGGCCTTAGAAAAGCATAGAAAAAGGGACATAGAAAAAGGCAAGAGGCAAACAGCAATGGGGAATAAAACTAATGAAAAATTTGGCGTCAAGTATGATGCACAATGAAAGTGAAAAAAATTTTGGCGCCAACAATATCCGGAAATGACACACTTGCGTCACTAACGACGCAACCGTGTGTAAGACTTCTGCGTGAACGACGACACCGTAAATGACGAACTTGCATCAACAGACGTACTTTTTCGTGCCAAAAAAATTCTCGCACCAAGAATGACGCAATAAAGTCTTGCATTTGGCACACCCGCGGGCCTAATGCTGCTTGTAAGAAAAAAGTAGTCAATGTGAAAAAAACATAATTTATGCTTACCTGATAAATTTATTTCTCTTGTGGTGTATCCAGTCCACGGATCATCCATTACTTGTGGGATATTCTCCTTCCCAACAGGAAGTTGCAAGAGGATCACCCACAGCAGAGCTGCTATATAGCTCCTCCCCTAACTGCCATATCCAGTCATTCGACCGAAACTAGCCGAGAAAGGAGAAACCATAGGGTGCAGTGGTGACTGTAGTTTAAAATTTAGACCTGCCTTAAAAGGACAGGGCGGGCCGTGGACTGGATATACCACAAGAGAAATAAATTTATCAGGTAAGCATAAATTATGTTTTCTCTTGTTAGGTGTATCCAGTCCACGGATCATCCATTACTTGTGGGATACCAATACCAAAGCTAAAGTACACGGATGAAGGGAGGGACAAGGCAGGTACTTAAACGGAAGGGACCACTGCCTGTAGAACCTTTCTCCCAAAAATAGCCTCCGAAGAAGCAAAAGTATCAAATTTGTAAAATTTTGAAAAGGTATGAAGCGAAGACCAAGTCGCCGCTTTGCAAATCTGTTCAACAGAAGCCTCATTTTTAAAGGCCCAGGTGGCAGCCACAGCTCTAGTAGAATGAGCTGTAATCCTTTCAGGGGGCTGCTGTCCAGCATTCTCATAGGCTAAGCGTATTACGCTCCGAAGCCAAAAAGAAAGAGAGGTTGCCGAAGCCTTTTGACCTCTCCTCTGTCCAGAGTAAACAACAAACAGGGAAGATGTTTGACGAAAATCTTTAGTCGCTTGTAAGTAAAACTTTAAAGCACGGGATACGTACAAATTATGTAAAAGACTTTGAAGAAGGATTAGGACACAATGATGGAACAACAATCTCTTGATTGATATTCTTGTTGGAAACTACCTTAGGTAAAAACCCAGGTTTTTTACGCAGAACTACTTTATCTGTATGGAAAATCAGATAAGGAGAATCACATTGTAAAGCTGATAACACAGAGACTCTACGAGCCGAGGAAATAGCCATCAAAAACAGAACTTTCCCTGATAAAAGTTTGATATCAATGGAATGAAGGGGTTCAAACGGAACTCCTTGAAAAACCTTAAGAAACAAGTTTAAGCTCCATGGAAGAGCAACCGGTTTAAACACAGGCTTAATTCTAACCAAAGCCTGACAAAATGCCTGGACGTCTGGAACCTCTGCCAGACGCTTGTGAAAAAGGATAGACAGAGCAGAAATCTGTCCCTTTAAAGAACTAGCTGATAATCCTTTATCCAAACCCTCTTGGAGAAAGGACAATATCCTAGGAAACCTAACCTTACTCCATGAGTAATTCTTGGATTCACACTAATGAAGATATTTGCGCCATATCTTATGGTAGATTTTCCTGGTTTCGTGCCTGTATTAAGGTATCAATGACTGACTCGGAGAAGCCACGCCTTGATAAAATCAAGCGTTCAATCTCCAGGCAGTCAGTCTCAGAGAAATTAGATTTGGATGATTGAAAGGACCTTGTAGTAGAAGGTCTTGTCTCAGAGGCAGAGGCCAAGGTGGAAAGGATGACATGTCCACCAGGTCTGCATACCACGTCCTGCGTGGCCACGCAGGCGGGATCAAGATCACCGATGCTCTCTCCTGTTTGATTTTGGCAATCAGTCGAGGGAGCAGAGGAAACGGTGGAAACACAAAAGCCAGGTTGAAGAACCATGGTGCTGCTAGAGCATCGCTTCTGGGTCCCTGGACCTGGATCCGTAACAAGGAAGCTTGGCGTTCTGGCGAGACGCCATGAGATCCAATTCTGGTGTGCTCCAACGATGAACCAATTGAGCAAACACCTCTGGATGGAGTTCCCACTCCCCCGGATGAAAAGTCTGACGACTTAGAAAATCCGCCTCCCAGTTCTCTACACCTGGGATATGGATCGCTGATAGATGGCAAGAGTGAGTCTCTGCCCAGCGAATTATCTTGGAGACTTCTAACATCGCTAGGGAGCTCCTGGTCCCCCCTTGATGGTTGATGTAAGCCACAGTCGTGATGTTGTCCAACTAAAATCTCATGAACCTCAGGGTTGCTAACTGAGGCCAAGCTAGAAGAGCAATCAATATTGCTCTTAACTCCAGAATATTTATTGGGAGGAGTTTCTCCTCCTGAGTCCACGATCCCTGAGCCTTCAGGGAATTCCAGACTGCACCCCAACCTAGAAGGCTGGCATCTGTTGTTACAATTGTCCAATCTGGCCTGCGAAAGGTCATACCTTTGGACAGATGGACCAGAGATAGCCACCAGAGAAGAGAATCTCTGGTCTCTTGATCCAGATTTAGCAGAGGGGACAAATCTGTGTAATCCCCATTCCACTGACTGAGCATGCATAATTGCAGCGGTCTGAGATGTAGGTGCGCAAATGCCACTATGTCCATAGCCGCTACCATTAAGCCGATCACTTCCATGCACTGAGCCACCGAAGGGCGCGGAATGTAGTGAAGAACACGGCAGGAATTTAGAAGCTTTGATAACCTGGACTCCGTCAGGTAAATTTTCATTTCTACAGAATCTATCAGAGTTCCTAGGAAGGAAACCTTTGTGAGGGGTGATAGAGAACTCTTTCCCTCGTTCACTTTCCACCCATGCAACCTCAGAAATGCCAACACTATGTCCGTATGAGATTTGGCAATTTGGAAGTTTGACGCCTGTATCAGGATGTCATCTAGATAAGGGGCCACTGCTATGCCCTGTGGTCTTAGGACCGCCAGAAGAGACCCCAGAACCTTTGTAAAAATTCTTGGGGCTGTAGCTAACCCGAAGGGAAGAGCCACAAACTGGTAATGCCTGTCTGGAAAGGCAAACCTTAGGAACCGATGATGATCTTTGTGAATCGGTATGTGAAGGTAAGCATCCTTCAAATCCAATGTGGTCATGTACTGACCCTCCTGGATCATAGGTAGGATTGTCCGAATAGTTTCCATTTTGAACGATGGAACTCTGAGGAATTTGTTTAAGATCTTTAGATCCAAAATTGGTCTGAAGGTTCCCTCTTTTTTGGGAACCACAAACAGATTTGAATAAAATCCCTGTCCTTGTTCCATCTGTGGAACTGGATGGATCACTCCCATTATTAGGAGGTCTTGCACACAGCGTAAAAATGCCTCTTTCTTTATCTGGTTTACAGATAATCTCGAAAGGTGAAATCTCCCTTGTGGGGGGGAAGCTTTGAAGTCCAGAAGATATCCCTGAGATATGATCTCCAACACCCAGGGATCCTGAACATCTCTTGCCCACGCATGGGCGAAGAGAGAAAGTCTGCCCCTACTAGATCCGTTGCCGGATAGGGGGCTGTTCCTTCATGCTGTCTTAGAGGCAGCAGCAGGCTTTCTGGCCTGCTTGCCTTTTCTCCAGGCCTGGTTAGATTTCCAGGCCGGCTTGGATTGAGCAAAAGTTCCCTCTTGTTTTGTAGCAGAGGAAGTTGATGCTGCACCTGCCTTGAAGTTTCGAAAGGCACGAAAATTAGACTGTTTGGCCCTTGATTTGGCCCTGTCCTGAGGAAGGGTATGACCCTTACCTCCAGTAATGTCAACAATAATTTCCTTCAAACCAGGCCTGAATAGGGTCTGCCCCTTGAAGGGAATGTTAAGTAATTTAGACTTTGAAGTCACGTCAGCTGACCAAGATTTAAGCCATAGTGCCCTACGCGTCTGGATGGCGAATCCAGAATTCTTAGCCGTTAGTTTAGTCAAATGAACAATGGCATCAGAAACAAAAGAATTAGCTAGCTTAAGTGTTCTAAGCTTGTCAAGTATTTCAGTCAATGGAGTAGCTGTCTGAAAGGCCTCTTCCAGAGACTCAAACCAGAACGCCGCAGCAGCAGTGACAGGAGCAATGCATGCAAGGGGCTGCAGGATAAAACCTTGTTGAATAAACATTTTCTTAAGGTAACCTTCTAATTTTTTATCCATTGGATCTGAAAAAGCACAACTGTCCTCGACAGGGATAGTGGTACGCTTTGCTAAAGTAGAAACTGTTCCCTGCACCTTAGGGACCGTCTGCCATAAGTCCCATGTGGTGGCGTCTATTGGAAACCTTTTTCTAAAAATAGGAGGGGGGGGGGAAACGGCACACCGGGTCGGTCCCACTCCTTAGTAATAATTTCTGTAAACCTTTTAGGTATTGGAAAATCGTCAGTACACACCGGCACCGCGTAGTATTTATCCAGTCTACACAATTTCTCTGGCACTGCAATTGTGTCACAGTCATTCAGAGCAGCTAAAACCTCTCCAAGCAACACCCGGAGGTTCTCAAGCTTAAATCTAAAAGTAGACATATCTGAATCAGGTTTACCCGAGTCAGAGACGTCACCCACAGACTGAAGCTCTTCCTCAGCTTCTGCATATTGTGACGCAGTATCAGACATGGGCCTTAAAACATCTGCACGCTCTGTATTACGTCTAACCCCAGAGCTATTGTGCTTTCCTCTGAATTCAGGCAGTCTGGCTAATACCGCTGAAAGGGTATTATCCATGATTGCCGCCATGTCCTGCAAAGTAATCGCTATGGGCGTCTTTGATGTACTTGGCGCCATTTTAGCGTGAGTCCCTTGAGCGGGAGTCAAAGGGTCCGACACGTGGGGAGAGTTAGTCGGCATAACTTCCCCCTCGTCAGAATCCTCTGGTGATAATTCTTTTAAAGATAACAGCTGATCTTTATTGTTTAAAGTGAAATCAATACATTTAGTACACATTCTCCTATGGGGTTCCACCATGGCTTTTAAACATAATGAACAAGGAGTTTCCTCTATGTCAGACATGTTTATACAGACTAGCAATGAGACTAGCAAGCTTGGAAAACACTTTAAATCAAGTTAACAAGCAATATAAAAAAACGTTACTGTGCCTTTAAGAGAAACAAATTTTGCCAAAATTTGAAATAACAGTGAAAAAAGGCAGTTAAACTAATGAAATTTTTACAGTGTATGTAACAAGTTAGCAGAGCATTGCACCCACTTGCAAATGGATGATTAACCCCTTAATACAAAAAACAGATTAACAAAACGAAAAATATGTTTTTTAAACAGTCATAACAACTGTCACAGCTCCTACTTTTGAAGCCTTTTGAGCCCTTCAGAGATGTCCTATAGCATGCAGGGGACTGCTGAGGGAAGCTGAATGTCACAGTTTGTAATTTTAACTGCACCAACTGTAACTTTTATACTATAACAGTGGAAAGCCTCAGGAAACTGTTTCTAGGCAAAAATAAAGCCAGCCATGTGGAAAAAAAACTAGGCCCCAATAAGTTTTATCACCAAAGCATATATAAAAACGATTAAACATGCCAGCAAACGTTTTATATTGCACATTAATCAGAGTATATACCTCTGATAGCAAGCCTGATACTAGTCGCTATTAAATCACTGTATTTAGGCTTTAACTTACATTAATCCGGTATCAGCAGCATTTTCTAGCAAATTCCATCCCTAGAAAAACTTAACTGCACATACCTTATTGCAGGATACCCTGCACGCCATTCTCCCTCTGAAGTTACCTCACTCCTCAGACATATGTGAGAACGGCAGTGGATCTTAGTTACTTCTGCTAAGATCATAGAAAAACGCAGGCAGATTCTTCTTCTAAATGCTGCCTGAGATAAAATAGTATACTCCGGTACCATTTAAAAACAATAAACTTTTGATTGAAGAAAAAACTAACTATATTTTACCACTTTCCTCTAACTACCTCCAGCTATGTTGAGAGCTTGCAAGAGAATGTCTGGATATGGCAGTTAGGGGAGGAGCTATATAGCAGCTCTGCTGTGGGTGATCCTCTTGCAACTTCCTGTTGGGAAGGAGAATATCCCACAAGTAATGGATGATCCGTGGACTGGATACACCTAACAAGAGAAAAGACTAAACCCCAAGTAAGAAAAAAATATTTCTTAATATGTTTAATTCCCAAATATGAAACTGACAGTCTTCACAAGGAAATACATGAACCTGACTCATGGCAAATATAAGTACAATACATATATTTAAAACTTTATATAAATGCATAAAGTGCCAGACCATAGCTGGGGTGTCTTAAGTAATAAAAAACATACTTACCAAAAAAGACACCCATCCAAATATAGCAGGTAGCCAAACCAGTACTGAAACAGTTATCAGTAGAGGTAATGGTATATGAAAGTATATTGTCGATCTGAAAAGGGAGGTAGGAGATGAATCTCTACGACCGATAACAGAGAACCTATGAAATAGACCCCCGTTAGGAAAAAAATTGCATTCAATAGGTGATACTCTCTTCACGTCCCTCTGACATTCGCTGCACTCTGAGAGAAATCGGGCTTCAAAAAAGCTGAGAAGCGCATGTCAACGTAGAAATCTTAGCACAAACTTACTTCACCACCTCCATAGGAGGCAAAGTTTGTAAACTGAATTGTGGGTGTGGTGAGGGGTGTATTTACAGGCATTTTGAGGTTTGGGAAACTTTGCCCCTCCTGGTAGGAGTGTATATCCCATACGTCACTAGCTCATGAACTCTTACCAATTACATGAAAGAAAAAAGTTTATCCCTATAATTTAAAGTCCTCTCAATACATGAGTAACAAAAAGGGATTGGTGATTCCACATTGGCATCAAAACACAAAGAAAAAGTGACATTTTGCGAAGCCTCTTGGTCCATTCTGACTTACAATGGATCAAATTAGCAATAATAACCTCAAATATTTAATAAAAAATAAAATTGAGAAAAACGTTACTGTCTCTTTAAATTTTAAACCGCAAATTTTTTACTTAAAACTGCAGAAAGCTGTATTAAGCTAAATAAATGAAAAGAAACACCTCTACATCTCAGCTGCTCTGCTGAGGTGCCTATCTGCCCTGCAAACACCGAAGTTTAGTTCCTGTTAGCAGCCAAACGATCCAAACTATGCTTTGAGAAAACATGTGTTTCTAGACAACCCCTTAAATTCTGTCTCCTCCACACTCGGATGTAAGAAAGAAAGTGGCGCGCAATGCAGATTGCCGCCTCGCTTAGCTTCGCCACTCGCGGGTGTCTCAAAATAATGTCCCGGTCGGCATATTGTTTTATAGTTTAACCGCCGGGAGAAGTGAAGCCACCAGTATATACCAGTCAAACAGACTATTATCAGCCCCAGTGCCTGCATAACTTGCTGTCTGAGAGTCCTCTCCGGTATAGGAGAGTTTAAGTGTCCCTTCAAAATAAAGTGCTTTGATTTAAAATAGCCAATCATTTTGACTTTCTCTTGTCTTTAAATAAAGTGCCCATTTGTTCTGAGTTCTTATTCCCCAGAAATAAATAAGTCAGCACTTACCTCATAAATCTGCACGACAGCAAAGCAGCTCACCAGGTTTGAGAGGTCCTCTACCTCACATAGACCTGTGGAAAGAAAAAAGACTGAGTATTCCCCTCAGGCTTTCAGAATCAGGGCAGCATAAATTATATGGGAGGCGCAGTAAGAATTATGTCCCACAAGTTCCCATTGCTCTAAAGCCACCACTGCCCTACTGAAGAGACTGATGTGGACTACCGCTACATCCTAGAACAAAGCAGCACAATCTTGTACTACTCAAAAAATAAACTCTTGATTGAAGAATCCTTTTCTAACACCTAACTTTACAATTTCCTTGCTCTAACACAGGCAAAGAGAATGACTGGGGTGGGAGGGAAGGGAGGTGATATTTAACAGCTTTACTGTGGTGCTCTTTGCCGCCTTCTGCTGGGCAGGAGTGATATATCCCATTAGTAATTAGATGATCCGTGGACTCATCGTGTCATTAGAAAGAAAGACAAAATTTTACAGACAGATACAGGGGGAATTGAGGGCCCTATTCCTGTGGGAACTTACAATCTAGATGGGTAGGAGGATGGGAAACAGGAGGTGGGGACTGCAAATGTGGGAATGACATTAGTGGGGAGATGAGGGCAACTGTTGGGTTAGTGAAGTTCATTTGTTAATGAGTCGGGTTATAGGCTTCCCTGAACAAAAAAAGGTCTTTAGTGAAGGTTTAAAGGAGGAGAGGTTAGGGGAGAGTCTGACGGCTCGAGGAAGTGCGTTTCAGAGGGTTGGAGCCACACGAGAGAAGTCCTGTAGTATAGCATGAGAGGAGGTGATGGTAGAGGACGCAAGGAGCAGGTTATTGTTGGATCCTAGGGGGCGGGCTGGAGTATATTTGTTGATGAGTGAGGACAGGTAGGGTGGGGCCGCATTGTAGATCAGGGTGAGAATTTTGAATTTAATTCTGCTGTGAATGAGGAGCCAGTGAAGGGACTCACAGAGAGGTGCACCAGAAACGGAGCGTCGAGAGAGGTGGATTAGCCTGGCAGATGCATTTAGGATGGATTGAAGGGGAGAGAGGCGGGAGAGAGGGAGGCCAATTAGCAAGTTATTGCAGTAGTCAAGTCAGGAAATTACCAGGGAGTGGATATGCAGTTTAGTAGTTTTGTCACTCAGAAACGGACAAATTTTGGACATATAGCGTAAGTGGTTGCGGCAGGATGAAGAGAGCAGTTGGATGTGGGGAATGAAGGACAGATTTGAGTCAAGTGTGACTCTGAGGCAGCAGACTTGGGGTGATGGGGAGATAGTGGTGCAGCCAACAGTGATGGAAAAATTAGAGGCTGTAGTAGAGTAGAGGAGGGGGGTGGATTAGAAGTAGTTCGGTCTTGGCCATGTTTATTTTTAGGTGGTGAGAGGCCATCCAGGAGGAAATGCCAGATAAGCAGTCGCTCATGTGAGAATTGACAGAAGGAGAGAGTGCAGGGGTGGAAAGGTACATCTGGGTGTCATCAGCATAGAAGTGGTAGTTGAAGCCACATCTGTTGATAAGTTTACCCAGTTAAGTGTAAATAGAGAAGAGTAAAGGACCCAGGACAGAGCCTTGAGGTACTCAAACAGAAAGAGACAATGGAGGGGAGGAGCCACCAGCAAGAGTCAGAGAAGGATCTGTTAAAGAGATAAGAGTGAATCCAGGAGAGGGCAGTGTCACAGAGTCTGTAGGAGAAGGGGATGGTCAACAGCCTCAAAGGCAGCAGAGAGGTCAAGTAAGATGAGTATAGAGTAGTAGCCTTTGTTTTTAGCAGAAAGGAGATCATTAGTAACCTTGGTGAGGGCAGTCTCAGTTGAGTGTTGGGGACGGAAGCCAGATTGCAGGGGGTTGAGCAGTGAGTTGGAGGACAGGAAGTGGGTTAGGTGATCAAAAACAAGTTTTTCAAGGATTTTTGAAGCTAGCGGGAGCAGTGACATGAGGCAGTAGTTCGTAGGAGAGTTAGGGTCAATGGAGGGTTTTTTGAGGATTGGGTGACCTTTGCATGTTTGAAGGAGGCAGGGAATGAGTCGGTAGAAAGGGAAAGGTTAAATATGTAGAAAGGTATTAGATGCGAAGGATTTTCTCCAGGAACGTTCAGCAGTGCAGGAGCATTTTTGTAGGTGGCGTGTTTGCTGGGAGTGCCAGGGCTGGAGCTGACGACGTGAGGTTTTGCGAAGTTGGGGCGGAGCGAGGGTGTCAAGTGCAGAGGAAAGAGTATTGTTGTAGTGGGTTATGGCAAAGTCAGGGCAGGATATTGTGGGGGAGGCGTATTTGAATAAGGTTGGGGTCAACAGTGTGCAGATTTCTACAGGTGCGGGGGTGGAGGGGGGGGAAGTAGGTTTAGCATGTAAATTAAGATTAAAGATGAGCAGATGGTGGTCTGAGATGGGAAAAAGGTGACAGTCAACTTCTGGGAGAGAGCAGAGATAGGAGAATACCAGATCAATAGAGTGTCCGTCACAGTGGGTAGGGAATAGGGTGGATTGTAATAGGCCCAAGGAGTTTGTGAGTGAAAGAAGTTTAGAGGCAGCAGAGGCAGATGGGTTGTCAATAGGAATGTTGGAAGTCCCAGAGAATTAGGGTTGGTGTATTTGTAGAGACAAAGTAAGGAAGTCAGGTAGCAAAGTTGTCAAGGAATTGGGAGGTTGGTCCAGGGGGACGATAGATAACGGCCACTCTGAGAGAAAGGGGGGAGAACAGGCGAATGCAGTGGACTTCAAAGGAAGAAAAGAAGAGAGATGGAAATGAAGATAGGTAATTATAGGAGCAGGAGGGGGAGAGTAAGATGCCAACACCGCCACCGAGTCACTTCCATATCTTAAATAAGTCCCAGACTGCTTCCCAGCCCAGCAGGCTGGCGTCCGTGGTCACATCACCCAGGAATGTCTCCAGGAGCACGCACCCTGAGACAGATACTCCTGAAAAAACACCACGGGAGAAAGTCTCTTGATGATTGATCTAGATCTATCTCCTGAGACAGATCCGAATGATCTCCATTGTATGGAAAATAGTAAAAAGGGAATGATGTCTATGGAAACCATCAGACCAATTCCCTCCATACATAGAGTCACTGAAAAGTGAAGGGAAAATCAACTGCAGCTAGATTCAAAATCAAGATGCAAGATGATTAAGCTATCAACCGGACCATTAGAGCTTGCTGTTGGCCAGACAGTAGACAGCAGAGAGGGTGAAAGGAAAAATCCTTTATTAGCTGACATCTGATAGAATCTTCTCCTAGATAATCTTTTAAAGTCCCCCCCCCCCCCAAAAAAAAAAAAAATCACCCTTGTGGATGGAAGAAGGGAACTCTGATCCAGATCCATTTCCTATCCATGGAAAAGAAGATTGGACAAGATCTCCCGAAAGAGAGTTTGCTCGAAGGAAGGATGACACCTGAACCATATATTGTGTAGATGCACCCTTGCAATACCCCAAGACCTAAAAGTCTTTCTAAGAAGACGAAACTCAGAGACTTGAGAAGATTCCGATCATGGGAACAATAAATACACATCCTTCACACAACAGGCCCACTTGCAGCAAAGGAGAATGGATACTACTTTGAAGGACAGAACCTGAGAAAATTGAGGTAAATATCTAGATCCCGTTCCCAGAACTGGACTGGGACTATCACTCCCAGAAAAAGGTCCTGAAACCAGTTCAAGGAATGCTTCTCATCATACCTGGATTGCGAAACTCAGAGACCTGCAGATACTTCAGAAGGAGAAATCTACCCCTGGGAGGAATCTTAGAATGGACTAAATTTGGTTGGCTTAAAGAAACGCCAGAAGCTTGGATTAGGAGGAAAACTATAATAAGAACCTGCATCTGCAGAACTAGAAAGCCTAGGCTGTACCACTAAGCCACAGATAAGCTTCTCAGCTGATTTCCAAGATTTCAGCCACATGCCCGACTGGCTAGCACAGCAAGTCTAATAAGACAAGGCATTGTTCTAAATGAACAATTAAACCTCCAGCTTCTTATCCATGGATCTGAAAAAGAGCAGCTACAGTCCATAGTGATCGAAGTTCTCTAGTTATAGTAGAAAAGCTCCTTTCTACTTAAGGCACCATGCATTTTAATGGAGTCAGCGACAGGAAAATCCTTTAAAGGACAGGAGACAGGGAGAAAGTTATCCCTAGCTTCGTTTATTCCTGTAAAAACATCCAAGGCACGTCTAGAAAACACCTCCCTCATAGGGAACATCATAGAAATGATATAGTTCACAAAACTTTCAAAAATTGACAACGACAGGGAATCAATGTCTTCCAAGTAGACAAAACCTCCTTTACCAGTACACAAGGTGTGCAAGCATACATCTGAAGGAGACCACTTCAGCATCGGATGAAGGAATTATACTGTCCGAATCTGAGATTTTCCCCTCAGATTCTACAAGCGAATCCTCCTCACCAGACTTTGGAGAGAGAGCGACCTGTGTAGCAGAATGAGGAACAGAAACCTTACTATCTGAATTTTAAATATCCTCTTGTGATTTCCCTGTAGGTAAGGAAAAAAACAGATAAAGCCGCAGATACAGCAGAGGATAACTGAGTTGCATTTTCTGTCTACAAATACACTCCTCCAGGAGATAAAGAGGACCTGTAGGGCACTGCATGTGACGCCATAGATGCTTGGGACTTTTAAGGAGAAAACTGTGGCATCGCCTGAACAGCATTATCCTAGGAGACATGAAGGTCTGAGGGCAACAACCTATCTGTTCAACGATAACTTTGGCTAAAAAAGAAGCACAGAAAAACATAGACAAATTATCTCTTGCATCATCTCTCCTAAAACTCGCTGTCAGAGACATTAGGCTTAAACAAGAAGAATACCTTTATTATAAAAAGATACATACAACATATCAGGGATTAAAAAACATTTATGCTTACCAGATAATTTTCTTTCCATCTGTATGAGGAGAGTCCACAGCTTCATTCCTTACTTGTGGGAATACAGAACCTGGCCACCAGGAGGACGCAAAGACACCCCAGTCAAAGGCTTAAATACCTCCCCCACTCCGCTCATCCCCCAGTCATTCTGCCGAGGGAACAAGAAACAGTAGGAGAAATATCAGGGTATAAAAGGCGCCAGAAGAATAATAAAAATTTAGGTCAGTCCAACGGAGAAAAACAGGTGGAGGCCGTGGACTCTCATACAGATGGAAAGGAAATGATCTGGTAAGCATAATTTATGTTTTCCATCTTAATATAAGGAGAGTCCACGGCTTCATTCCTTACTTGTGGGAAACATATACCCAAGCTCTAGAGGACACTGAATGAAAACGGAAGGGTAAAAAAGAGAGGCGAACCCTATTCTGAGAGCACCACAGCCTGTAAAACCTTTCTTCCAAAATCCAAAGCAAAACGTCAAATTTTTAAAAAGTATGTATGGAGGACTAGGTAGCCGCCCTACAAATCTGCACCATAGAGGCCTCATTTTTGAAGGCCCAAGAAGATGCCACAGCTCTAGTTGAATGAGCCGTAATCCTCTAAGGCTTATGTCCCGCAGTTTCATATGCAAAGCGGATGATGTGCCTCAACCGAAAAGATAGGGAAGTGGAAGAAGCCTTGTGCCATCTGCGTTTCCCAGAATAGACAGCAAACAATGCCGAAGTCTGTCTAAAAATTTTCGTAGCCTGAAGATAGAATTTCGAAGCCCGAACCACATCCAAATTATGAAGTAATCACTCCTACGAAGAAGAAGGGTTAGGACAAAAAGAAGGAACCACTATCTCCTGATTGATGTTGCAATCATACACAACCTTAGGGAGAAAACCTAACCCAGTGCGAAGAACAGCCTTATCAGCATGAAAAACTAGGTAAGGAGGCTCACATTGCAAGGCCGCCATCTCAGCGACGCTGCGTCCTGAAGCAATAGCCAATAGAAAAAGAACCTTCCAAGACAGTAACTTAATGTCAACCAAATGCATGGGCTCAAATGGAGCCCTCTGAAAAACCTTAAGAACCAAATTTAAACTCCAAGGAGTAGCGGAATGTCTAAACACAGGCCTGATTCTAGACAGAGCCTAAACAAAAGACTGAGTATCATGAAGCTCAGCGAGCCTCTTGTGTAATAACACAGATAGAGCTGAAATCTGTCCCTTTAAGGAACTAGCAGAAAGTCCCTTCTAAAACCAATCTTGAAGAAAAGACAGAATCCTGGTCTTGAAGACAGGTTTGATAAGAGGAATCTGCCCCTGGGTGAATGAGATTTGAAACCTATCCTGTAACCCTGGGAAACGACCTCCAGAGCCCAAGGGTCTTGCACGTCTCCCAGCCAAGCCTCCACAAAGAGACAGTCTGCCACCCACACGATCCAGTGATGGATCGTGGGCCGCACCTTCATGCCGATTTTGTCTCGGAGGGCTTCTCGTTCTGCTTGGATTTATTCCAAGATTGAGCTGGTTTCCAAATTCCCTTAGACTGATCAGACTTCGGAGGGCTGCTGACGTTGGGACTTATCCAAACGAAAGGGCCGAAAATTAGGACCTTGTCTTTTAGCTTTATTTTTCTTATCCTGCGATAAAAAGGCACCCTTGCCCCGTGTGACCGAAGATATAGTAGAGTCCCATCCTGGACCAAAAATAACCTTCTCCTTAAATGGAAGGGAAAGTAATCTAGATTTAGAAGTCATGCCAGCCGACCAAGACTTTAACCATAGAGCCCTACGGGCTAGAACAGAAAAACAAAAATTATGCATACCTGGTAATTTTCTTTTCTTCTGACAGGAAGAGTCCACAGCTGCATTCATTACTTTTGGGAATTCAGAACCTGGACACCAGGAGGAGGCAAAGACACCCCAGTCAAAGGCTTCAAGTACCTCCCCCACTTCCCTCATCCCCCAGTCATTCTGCCAAGGGAACAAGGAACAGTAGGAGAAATATCAGGGTGAAAAAAGGTGCCAGAAGAACAAAAATTTACTGCCGCCACATAGATAAAGAGCGGGCGGGAGATGGACTCTTCCTGTCAGAAGAAAATGATCAGGTTAGTCCACAGCTGCATTCATTAATTTTGGGAAAACCATACCCAAGCTAGAGGACACTGAATGCAAACCAAGGGTGGGTACAAAAAATGCAGCTCCTTCGAAAGGCACCACAACGTGAAATTAACTGACACCCTACAAAAAACTATAACGACAAGGTAAAAAACGGAGCTCGGATAACCACTCATCAGTTACACAACCTGCAAAGCCGTTCTAGAGACCACTCAGACCCAGAGTCTGCTGAGCATAAGGCCTCAGAGGAGTCACTCAGGCACTCAACTCCCACATTCCAAAACCGAAACACCACTATCAACCCCCGAGAGGGAGAGTAGAGGAACCCAGGAGATCCGAAGGACCATCCAAAACGGACTTAAATAAAAAACTGGTCAAATTATCTATCAACCCCTGAAAGGGAGAAAAGAGGCCCCATGAGAAATCCAAAAGATCAATTAACTTAGGGAAACCCAAGGTTGCTGTAGGACCACTGTCCAGGGAACAAACTCCCTAGGGGGACAAGGACCAGAAGATAAGTCCATAGTCACAGCACCATACTAGCTATGGTGTTCCAGAAAACCCGCCAGTTCCCCCTTGTAACCTAGACAAGACAAGACCCGTCAGGTTTGTATAGACAAGCAGAGACAAGCAGAGAGAGGAAAACCGTCCCAGCAACTTAAAAAGAGCTCTCCAAGAGGGCACAGAGCCACCAATGGCAAAACTTGTGATGACCCTTCCACAGACAACAAAGCCGTCTTAAGCCACTGAAAAGTGCTGAAAAATCTTGACAACAGCTCCCAACCAGAAAATCCCAAAATTCAAGGAGCGATTCATCCTGGCAACAGCCGCCGCCGGTAGAGGGATGGGCACTAAGAGTTCCCTCAAAAGGGGAGGACAGATTCATAACAGTAAACGGTCTATGCTGCAAATCAGACTGATCCCCGATCTTCCTTCCAGGATAACGGTCCCAGCCCCAAGTATAGTGAAGGACCTTTGCAGACAAGAATCTCAGACCTTCGGAAGAAAAAAGGATGGATTTACGGGGCATCAAAACCCCAGAGTAGAACTCTGACCGCTACTAAAAAATTAGCATGCTACCCTAAAACATGACAGGAACCTCATGCTCGGGTCCAAGGACCAATACACTGCAGCCGTCCATAAGAAGGAACACTCCTCAAGGGAAGAAAGCACTCTGATCCACAGAATTCCGATACCAGAAATCAAATCCGTCATACTGAGACCTTACGTGGCGAGAAAAATAAGGACCCATGAGCCCTTTACAGATACTGAGGTACCTCCAACTAAGGAGAACACGTAAAGCTCCCTTCCTCACCCTAAGGGAGAAGATTAAACAACGGAAAACAACCTACTAGAGACCAACTCTCGGCCAATATTGTCAGCCCAGTAGGATAGCAACTGGAGCCTACTAGGAAGCATCAGATGTCCTAGCAGACAAGTAGGAACCTGTCAGAAAACCTCAAATTGAAGCCTCAGGATGATATTAATTTCTCATAAGAGTCAGAAACCCCCGCCCCCTCCAAAGGGACAATCAGGAGAACCAAACCCTAAGGTTAAGCAGAACAGTCCATACCATTTGCAGGCAAGAAACATGGTCCTAAGCCGGAGTCCTCGAAAAAACTAAACCAATCCGAAGATCTAAAGCCCCTGAGGAACCCATAAGCTGCCTCATATGGTTAGGAGCACACCCAGACAGAGCCTTCCCCCATCTAAAGTTTTTAGATGTAATGTACCTAGTGTTACGGTTGCCTCCAGGCTGGCTGGAAGTTGGACCGTAGAAAAGGATGCTCCTAGCGCTCACCAAAGGAGCAGCAGCACCGTGGACACTCTAACTACTGCGTAGCCACCATCAGTAACGCAGACTCTATGAACCACCGCTGGTGGGCTGGTATCTCGCCGTCTGCTCTGCACCCTGGACCTACGACCAGGCTCCAGTAGGCGAACCTCTTCCTTCTGTAGCAATCCCCGTAGCTAAGGGAGTATGAAAAGCATAGCAATCCCTGTAGTGATTATAGCTGAAGCTGTCCCCTACAAACATGAGTCAAAGCTGCAAGTTAGAGGGTCAGAAATAGGTCTGATGTGCTGGAGCACACAGCCTGCTTTTTATTGAGGTTACATGCAAACAGGACACTCTCAGGGGGAGGCATAAAATCCCCCATCACACATTTGATATTAGATAGAGAGACACTCCCTTTGACAGGCCACAACATTACTTCAGCAGATAACATTTTACACACAATAAAACAATGCAGTCCACCTTATCACTACTAGAAGTCTGATTAGACAATGGGAAAGTTTATCACTAACTTAATTAGAGCTGATCCCAGCAAACTTGTATTTAGAATGCTTCTTGAAGCTGAACAAAGTTATCTCTGTAGTTCTGACCGAAGGGTCTGTCACATAGCACTTAATGGCACACAATGAAACTGAACCAAGTGGGAGAAAGCCAGGGACAAGTCATTTCACAGGTCTGGGGACATAGTCTTAAAGGGGCATTGTTCACCAAAGTCACAATATGTCCCCAGACGGTTCTTAAAGGGCCACACACACCCAACAAAAGTCAATATGTCCTCAGGGGCACAATCTTCCAGGGGCCATAGTCATGTGGAAGGAGGCTGGCAAATAGGCTTCTCCAAAATCCAGGGAAGCAGGGCAATTTTCCATTTAAAGGGCCAGTTACAAACAGCAGTTTGTAACATATCTCCCCTTTTGGAGGGAGACTAACCAGGCACCTGACCTTCTGCCGGTCAGTGCCCAAGTTAGTCTCGCAACCCACCCACAAATAATCGCCAGCAGCAAAGTGGCCCCCCCACAATACGTAGTACTGGCCTGTAAGTTCCAGGTTGCAGGATGAAAGTGCAGCATCCTCGGCCTTCCTGGCGCAGCTGGGCAAATAGCTGATGGTACTTGGGGGGCAGAGGCCAGCGGCACTCTGCCCTGGTGCCAGCGCTTCTGCTGGGGTGAGGGGTTTGCAGGCCAGTTCTGTAACAAGGACAAGGTCTGTAGGGCAGAGGCCAGCAGCGCTCTGTCCTGATACCAGCTCTTCTGCTGGGGGAATTGGGGCATAGTCCTGCCCGGTGGCAAAGGGAACGTGGGGGTCAGTGGGGGCCAACATCTCCACTGTTAACCCTGGGCCCAAGTTAGGAGTTAGCTGGGGAGGGGGAGATTGGCTTACCTCCTCCTCCTGATACTCCGGCGGCCGTTGGGAAGGGAGGTCGATGCTCTCCGCTTCCTATGGAACATGTTGCGGCTGGGGAGAGAGACCGGTTGTCTCCTCTCCCTGGAAGGCACACTCCGGCTGGGGAGGGAGGTCGATGCTCTCCCCTCCCTGTAGCTGGGTCTGTCGCTGGGGATCTGGGCCGCCTGCCCAGCATCCCTGTAGGGCCAGTAGAGAGACTGCGGTCCCATCTCCACCTGCCTGCTGGGGGTCCTCCCAGGACCAGTCTATGAGGCCTGCTGCCTCTGGTATCTCTGGTTGGGGTTGGGGAAGGAGACCGGTTGTCTCTTCCCTCTGCACAGTATACTGCCGCTGGGGAGGGAGGTCGCTGCTCTCCTCTCCCTGTGGAACATGCTGCGGCTGGGGAGAGAGACCAGGTGTCCATACCCTCAAACTCCACAGTTGGCGCTCAAAGGCTCGTGCCGCTTCGTTCTCAGTAGCCAATTCCCGGATGAGGCGACTGACTACCTCCTGTGCAGGGTCTGGACCATATCGGACTAGCCGCCTCTTTACCTCTGGAACGAAATCAGCGCCCTCATAGCGACGGATCAGGTTGAGGTGCTCTTCACAGGGTTCTGACCAGTGTCTTGTCAGCTCCATGCTGCTGTAGGTAGGGACGCTGCGCAGTGGCTAGTGTTGCCCTCAATTACTCTCCTACGATACCAGTGCTGTTGTGGTGCTGCTCCTTGCGCTAGGACGCGATCCCACCGCTGCCACCAAATGTTACGGTTGCCTCCAGGCTGGCTGGAAGTTGGACCGTAGAAAAGGATGCTCCTAGCGCTCACCAAAGGAGCAGCAGCACCGTGGACACTCTAACTACTGCGTAGCCACCATCAGTAACGCAGACTCTATGAACCACCGCTGCTGGGCTGGTATCTCGCCGTCTGCTCTGCACCCTGGACCTACGACCAGGCTCCAGTAGGCGAACCTCTTCCTTCTGTAGCAATCCCCGTAGCTAAGGGAGTATGAAAAGCATAGCAATCCCTGTAGTGATTATAGCTGAAGCTGTCCCCTACAAACATGAGTCAAAGCTGCAAGTTAGAGGGTCAGAAATAGGTCTGATGTGCTGGAGCACACAGCCTGCTTTTTATTGAGGTTACATGCAAACAGGACACTCTCAGGGGGAGGCATAAAATCCCCCATCACACATTTGATATTAGATAGAGAGACACTCCCTTTGACAGGCCACAACATTACTTCAGCAGATAACATTTTACACACAATAAAACAATGCAGTCCACCTTATCACTACTAGAAGTCTGATTAGACAATGGGAAAGTTTATCACTAACTTAATTAGAGCTGATCCCAGCAAACTTGTATTTAGAATGCTTCTTGAAGCTGAACAAAGTTATCTCTGTAGTTCTGACCGAAGGGTCTGTCACATAGCACTTAATGGCACACAATGAAACTGAACCAAGTGGGAGAAAGCCAGGGACAAGTCATTTCACAGGTCTGGGGACATAGTCTTAAAGGGGCATTGTTCACCAAAGTCACAATATGTCCCCAGACGGTTCTTAAAGGGCCACACACACCCAACAAAAGTCAATATGTCCTCAGGGGCACAATCTTCCAGGGGCCATAGTCATGTGGAAGGAGGCTGGCAAATAGGCTTCTCCAAAATCCAGGGAAGCAGGGCAATTTTCCATTTAAAGGGCCAGTTACAAACAGTAGTTTGTAACATATCTCCCCTTTTGGAGGGAGACTAACCAGGCACCTGACCTTCTGCCGGTCAGTGCCCAAGTTAGTCTCGCAACCCACCCACAAATAATCGCTAGCAGCAAAGTGGCCCCCCCACAATACGTAGTACTGGCCTGTAAGTTCCAGGTTGCAGGATGAAAGTGCAGCATCCTCGGCCTTCCTGGCGCAGCTGGGCAAATAGCTGATGGTACTTGGGGGGCAGAGGCCAGCGGCACTCTGCCCTGGTGCCAGCGCTTCTGCTGGGGTGAGGGGTTTGCAGGCCAGTTCTGTAACAAGGACAAGGTCTGTAGGGCAGAGGCCAGCAGCGCTCTGTCCTGATACCAGCTCTTCTGCTGGGGGAATTGGGGCATAGTCCTGCCCGGTGGCAAAGGGAACGTGGGGGTCAGTGGGGGCCAACATCTCCACTGTTAACCCTGGGCCCAAGTTAGGAGTTAGCTGGGGAGGGGGAGATTGGCTTACCTCCTCCTCCTGATACTCCGGCGGCCGTTGGGAAGGGAGGTCGATGCTCTCCGCTTCCTATGGAACATGTTGCGGCTGGGGAGAGAGACCGGTTGTCTCCTCTCCCTGGAAGGCACACTCCGGCTGGGGAGGGAGGTCGATGCTCTCCCCTCCCTGTAGCTGGGTCTGTCGCTGGGGATCTGGGCCGCCTGCCCAGCATCCCTGTAGGGCCGGTAGAGAGACTGCGGTCCCATCTCCACCTGCCTGCTGGGGGTCCTCCCAGGACCAGTCTATGAGGCCTGCTGCCTCTGGTATCTCTGGTTGGGGTTGGGGAAGGAGACCGGTTGTCTCTTCCCTCTGCACAGTATACTGCCGCTGGGGAGGGAGGTCGCTGCTCTCCTCTCCCTGTGGAACATGCTGCGGCTGGGGAGAGAGACCAGGTGTCCATACCCTCAAACTCCACAGTTGGCGCTCAAAGGCTCGTGCCGCTTCGTTCTCAGTAGCCAATTCCCGGATGAGGCGACTGACTACCTCCTGTGCAGGGTCTGGACCATATCGGACTAGCCGCCTCTTTACCTCTGGAACGAAATCAGCGCCCTCATAGCGACGGATCAGGTTGAGGTGCTCTTCACAGGGTTCTGACCAGTGTCTTGTCAGCTCCATGCTGCTGTAGGTAGGGACGCTGCGCAGTGGCTAGTGTTGCCCTCAATTACTCTCCTACGATACCAGTGCTGTTGTGGTGCTGCTCCTTGCGCTAGGACGCGATCCCACCGCTGCCACCAAATGTTACGGTTGCCTCCAGGCTGGCTGGAAGTTGGACCGTAGAAAAGGATGCTCCTAGCGCTCACCAAAGGAGCAGCAGCACCGTGGACACTCTAACTACTGCGTAGCCACCATCAGTAACGCAGACTCTATGAACCACCGCTGCTGGGCTGGTATCTCGTCGTCTGCTCTGCGCCCTGGACCTACGACCAGGCTCCAGTAGGCGAACCTCTTCCTTCTGTAGCAATCCCCGTAGCTAAGGGAGTATGAAAAGCATAGCAATCCCTGTAGTGATTATAGCTGAAGCTGTCCCCTACAAACATGAGTCAAAGCTGCAAGTTAGAGGGTCAGAAATAGGTCTGATGTGCTGGAGCACACAGCCTGCTTTTTATTGAGGTTACATGCAAACAGGACACTCTCAGGGGGAGGCATAAAATCCCCCATCACACATTTGATATTAGATAGAGAGACACTCCCTTTGACAGGCCACAACATTACTTCAGCAGATAACATTTTACACACAATAAAACAATGCAGTCCACCTTATCACTACTAGAAGTCTGATTAGACAATGGGAAAGTTTATCACTAACTTAATTAGAGCTGATCCCAGCAAACTTGTATTTAGAATGCTTCTTGAAGCTGAACAAAGTTATCTCTGTAGTTCTGACCGAAGGGTCTGTCACATAGCACTTAATGGCACACAATGAAACTGAACCAAGTGGGAGAAAGCCAGGGACAAGTCATTTCACAGGTCTGGGGACATAGTCTTAAAGGTGCATTGTTCACCAAAGTCACAATATGTCCCCAGACGGTTCTTAAAGGGCCACACACACCCAACAAAAGTCAATATGTCCTCAGGGGCACAATCTTCCAGGGGCCATAGTCATGTGGAAGGAGGCTGGCAAATAGGCTTCTCCAAAATCCAGGGAAGCAGGGCAATTTTCCATTTAAAGGGCCAGTTACAAACAGCAGTTTGTAATACCTAGCAACATCCACAAACCCAAGAGTCTGAAAAGAACTCCCAACAGGTTTAGGAAAGGGCCACCAGTACCCTTGGATCACAAGGTAATCCATGTAGACACGCCTGACGACCTGACCCCACGCTGAAAGGCTTACTGGTCACTGTCCTGACCTCAGACAGGCGAAAAGACCGTAACTGACCCCAGACATCCTACCCTCAAGCCCGAAGGGCTAAAGGCCAACTCTCGGCCAATATTGTAAGCCCAGTTGGAAAGCAACTGGAGCCTAATAGCAAGCATCAGATGTCAAAGCAGACAAGTAGGGACCTGTTAGAAAACCTCAAACTGAAGCCTCAGGATGATATTAATTTCGCATGAGTCAGAAACCCCCGCCCCCTAGAAAGGGACACGTGGGAGAACCAAACCCTAAGGTTAAGCAGAACCGTCCATACCATTTCCAGGCAAAAGACATGGCCCTAAGCCGGAGTCCTCGAAAAAACTGAACCGATCGAAGATCTGAAGCCCCTGAGGAACCCAAAAGCTGCTTCCTATGGCTAGGAGTGCACCCAGACAGAGTCTTCCGACATCTAAGGTCCTAAGATGTAAAGTACCTAGCAACATCCACAAACCCAAGAGTCTGAAAAGAACTCCCAACCGGTTTAGGAAAGGGCAACCAGTACCCTTGGATCATAAGGTAATCCATGTAGACAGGCCTGACGACCTGACCCCACACTGAAAGGCTAAATGGTCAGTGTGCTGACCTCAGACAGACGAAAAGACCGTAACTGACCCCAGACATACTACCCTCAAGCCCGAAGGGCTAGATCTGCAAAAAGTTTGACAGGTAGCACCTGAGAGTCAAAAGAACATGGTATGACAAGGGACAGTTCTTATCTGGAGAATACAACACTCTCCAGAGATCCGTGCAGGATCGTTCTCCCGACATCCTTGAAATGGAATAACAACGGTAGCCTGGAAGCTCCTGGTAGAACGGCAGGGAGACCCTTGCTCTCCACGCACTAGAGCAAACGAAATACTGAGACAAAGAAGAAGGACATGTCCACTCTTCCATAACAAATGACCAAATCCAAGATGGGAGGGAAGAAATCATCGCCACCGCAAAAGTAACGCGACTAGGCTACAAAAGTCGTCATCCGGAGATACCGCAAGTGAAGACGCAAATCGTCCACTATTCAGATACTAAACCTTTGGAAATCACTCACATCCCCAGACTTCCAAAGGAATGGAAACCCGCGGTTCCCGAGTCCCCATGAACCCTAGAAACCATGATGACGTCTGAATAAGTCGGTCTCAAGCAATATCGCCTGGAAAAAAAACTTACCTTCCTACCAGAAGCGTTGGATCTATGCCCCAGGCCCAAACTTTGTTGTAGGATCCGAGTCCGGAATACATAACACTAGGCCTTAGGAGACACTTATTTTTTTTCAAAGCCGACAGGCCAATCAGCACCATGAAGGTGACATGAACCCAAGAAACAGTAGACAGGGCCTAACCAGTACCTGCCTGGTACAAGAGCACCCCAGAATCTGTCTAAGGTCCAAGAAAAATCAAAAGGTTTGATAATATGAACTAGAAACTAGAAACATAACCTCAGACTTAACCAAGGTGCGCAACTTTCAAGGAAGTGTCCATGCGAACACAAAATTTCAAGTATTGGTTCCAGAGAAAGAACGTTCTTAACGAAAGTTATATCAGCCATGAGCTTTATACAAATTAAATCAAATAAATTATAACCGGATCTAATTTAAAAGTAAGGCAGCACCCATGGGTGAACGCCCAAGGGAAAAAAAGGGTACACCCAACCGGACCAGCCGATAAGAAGGCCCCCTTCACCCAAGCTCAGAACTGGAACCGATACATAAAATAAAGAAAAAACAGAGACGACAAGGAGATTAGCTTCATCCCCAACCGTCTATCCAGGTTGCCATCCGGCATCAAAGGCCTCGAATCCCTCGGCCCACTAGGACTGGGATCCTCTAGCAACGCCAAAACATGTCTTAGTAGGACACAAAGACGTGCCAACCTATAGTGGAAGGCAAAATTATCCATCGCTGGATCGACAAATGACGATAAGGCTGTTAATGTTCTGAAAAGCTATGAGCCTAAAGTATTACTACACATCAGCAGATAGAACCACATAATAAACATGATTAAACTCCCACCTTTTCAATAACCCCCCTTAGGGGATATTAACCCATGATTCCTTATATTAAGATAAAAGGAGTCCCACTGGGACCATACCTGTACGTTAACATCACATTCACATAATGAAGTAAAATGAAACAAACTTACAGGAGTCTGCGCCATGAAGAGGAACACGGCCCTTCAAGAGTGACAGAAAGTAGCCTTGCTTCTAACATGGACTTGAGTGAACAAAGGCAGGCAGCGAAACTCATCAATGCTGATTGTCAAGGAGCTGTTAATATGAGTCGGGATGGTTTCGCAGAAAAACTCTCCCTGCATCTCCGGACAGCACTACTTAAAACTCCAGTACCATATTGAGTACTACCCTCCATAAGAGACTTAACTTGAACTTCTGACACTTCTCTGCCAACCTCCTGTGACAAAAGGCAAAGAATGATTGGGGGATGAGGGAAGTGGGGGGAGGTATTTAAAGTCTTTGGCTGGGGTGTCTTTGCCTCCTCCTGGTGTCCAGGTTTTAAATTCCCAAAAGTAAAGAATGCAGCTGTGGACTCTTCCTATTTAAGAAGAAAACCCTGATGTCTTAGCATTCAAGCAGGTAATCTGCATATTTGCATCACAAATAAAAGAATTAGCAACCCTCAAGGCCTTAATTCTTTCCTGGATCTCATCGAGGGGAGTTTCCACCTCGATCATCTCCAACAGGGAGTCACACCAATAGGTAGCGGACCAGCCACCGCAGCAACCGCTGCTGCTGGCTGAAATAAAAATCCTGTGTGCTGAAACATTTTTCTTAACAGAGTTTCCAGCTTCTTATCAATGGGCTCCTTAAACGATGAACTATCCTTGAGTGGGATAGTGGTGCGCTTAGTAAGCATGGAGATAGCTTCATCCACTTTAGGGACAGACCCCCACAACTCTAATTGGGAGTCAGGAACCGGGAACCATTTCTAAAAGGAAGGGGAAAAGGAGGATCGAAGTCTTTCCCATTCATTGTTAATAATATTTGCCATCTTTACGGGAACCGGGAAAGTTTGTGGCACCACCCTGTCCTCATAAACCTTATCAAGCTTAGGAATGGAAGGTTCCTCGGGTAACTAGGGTTCCGGAACCTCTAACGTAGCCAACACTTCCTTCAACAGAAAGCCTAAGTGCTCTATCCTAAATCTAAAGTCTGGTTCCTACGCAGCCGGAGTCCTAGAGGCAGTCGATTCCGACCCAGAAAGAGCTTCCTCTGAAGTGTCAGAGGTGTCTTCATCAGTGGATAATCTATTATCAGATAAATCCAACAAGTTGGTAGATGACCCCTGGGAAGGATAGCCGTATTTAACCTTTCACTTGCGCTTAAGCAGGGCGAGGTAAAGCACTAAAGGCCGCAGACACTGCCATTTGCAACTGTTCAGAAAAGTCTGGCGGTAAAAGGGCCCCTCCCGAAGGAGGATTAGTAGTGCAATGGGGAGCTGCATGTGTAATAGGAGATGAATGCAGGGAACGCACCTTACGGGACGGAGAACCCTCAGAATTGGACGGCTCAATACTACTAAACATCTTGTTCTTTTTAGATATCGCTACCCTATCAAGGCATGTGGAATATAATTGAGCCAGCGGGTATACCGTAGCCTCCTCACAATAAAAAACAGAATTTATGTTTACCTGATAAATTACTTTCTCCAACGGTGTGTCCGGTCCACGGCGTCATCCTTACTTGTGGGATATTCTCCTCCCCAACAGGAAATGGCAAAGAGCCCAGCAAAGCTGGTCACATGATCCCTCCTAGGCTCCGCCTACCCCAGTCATTCGACCGACGTTAAGGAGGAATATTTGCATAGGAGAAACCATATGGTACCGTGGTGACTGTAGTTAAAGAAAATAAATTATCAGACCTGATTAAAAAAACCAGGGCGGGCCGTGGACCGGACACACCGTTGGAGAAAGTAATTTATCAGGTAAACATAAATTCTGTTTTCTCCAACATAGGTGTGTCCGGTCCACGGCGTCATCCTTACTTGTGGGAACCAATACCAAAGCTTTAGGACACGGATGAAGGGAGGGAGCAAATCAGGTCACCTAAATGGAAGGCACCACGGCTTGCAAAACCTTTCTCCCAAAAATAGCCTCAGAAGAAGCAAAAGTATCAAACTTGTAAAATTTGGTAAAAGTGTGCAGTGAAGACCAAGTCGCTGCCCTACATATCTGATCAACAGAAGCCTCGTTCTTGAAGGCCCATGTGGAAGCCACAGCCCTAGTGGAATGAGCTGTGATTCTTTCGGGAGGCTGCCGTCCGGCAGTCTCGTAAGCCAATCTGATGATGCTTTTAATCCAAAAAGAGAGAGAGGTAGAAGTTGCTTTTTGACCTCTCCTTTTACCAGAATAAACAACAAACAGGGAAGATGTTTGTCTAAAATCCTTTGTAGCATCTAAATAGAATTTTAGAGCGCGAACAACATCCAAATTGTGCAACAAACGTTCCTTCTTTGAAACTGGTTTCGGACACAGAGAAGGTACGATAATCTCCTGGTTAATGTTTTTGTTAGAAACAACTTTTGGAAGAAAACCAGGTTTAGTACGTAAAACCACCTTATCTGCATGGAACACCAGATAAGGAGGAGAACACTGCAGAGCAGATAATTCTGAAACTCTTCTAGCAGAAGAAATTGCAACTAAAAACAAAACTTTCCAAGATAATAACTTAATATCAACGGAATGTAAGGGTTCAAACGGAACCCCCTGAAGAACTGAAAGAACTAAATTGAGACTCCAAGGAGGAGTCAAAGGTTTGTAAACAGGCTTAATTCTAACCAGAGCCTGAACAAAGGCTTGAACATCTGGCACAGCTGCCAGCCTTTTGTGAAGTAACACAGACAAGGCAGAAATCTGTCCCTTCAGGGAACTTGCAGATAATCCTTTTTCCAATCCTTCCTGAAGGAAGGATAGAATCTTAGGAATCTTAACCTTGTCCCAAGGGAATCCTTTAGATTCACACCAACAGATATATTTTTTCCAAATTTTGTGGTAAATCTTTCTAGTTACAGGCTTTCTGGCCTGAACAAGAGTATCGATAACAGAATCTGAGAACCCTCGCTTTGATAAGATCAAGCGTTCAATCTCCAAGCAGTCAGCTGGAGTGAAACCAGGTTCGGATGTTCGAACGGACCCTGAACAAGAAGGTCTCGTCTCAAAGGTAGCTTCCAAGGTGGAGCCGATGACATATTCACCAGATCTGCATACCAAGTCCTGCGTGGCCACGCAGGAGCTATCAAGATCACCGACGCCCTCTCCTGATTGATCCTGGCTACCAGCCTGGGGATGAGAGGAAACGGTGGGAACACATAAGCTAGTTTGAAGGTCCAAGGTGCTACTAGTGCATCCACTAGAGCCGCCTTGGGATCCCTGGATCTGGACCCGTAGCAAGGAACTTTGAAGTTCTGACGAGAGGCCATCAGATCCATGTCTGGAATGCCCCACAGCTGAGTGACTTGGGCAAAGATTTCCGGATGGAGTTCCCACTCCCCCGGATGCAATGTCTGACGACTCAGAAAATCCGCTTCCCAATTTTCCACTCCTGGGATGTGGATAGCGGACAGGTGGCAGGAGTGAGACTCCGCCCATAGAATGATTTTGGTCACTTCTTCCATCGCTAGAGAACTCCTTGTTCCCCCCTGATGGTTGATGTACGCAACAGTTGTCATGTTGTCTGATTGAAACCGTATGAACTTGGCCCTCGCTAGCTGAGGCCAAGCCTTGAGAGCATTGAATATCGCTCTCAGTTCCAGAATATTTATCGGTAGAAGAGATTCTTCCCGAGACCAAAGACCCTGAGCTTTCAGGGATCCCCAGACCGCGCCCCAGCCCATCAGACTGGCGTCGGTCGTGACAATGACCCACTCTGGTCTGCGGAATGTCATCCCTTGTGACAGGTTGTCCAGGGACAGCCACCAACGGAGTGAGTCTCTGGTCCTCTGATTTACTTGTATCTTCGGAGACAAGTCTGTATAATCCCCATTCCACTGACTGAGCATGCACAGTTGCAATGGTCTTAGATGAATGCGCGCAAAAGGAACTATGTCCATTGCCGCTACCATCAACCCGATCACTTCCATGCACTGAGCTATGGAAGGAAGAGGAACGGAATGAAGTATCCGACAAGAGTCTAGAAGCTTTGTTTTTCTGGCCTCTGTCAGAAATATCCTCATTTCTAAGGAATCTATTATTGTTCCCAAGAAGGGAACCCTTGTTGACGGAGATAGAGAACTCTTTTCCACGTTCACTTTCCATCCGTGAGATCTGAGAAAGGCCAGGACGATGTCCGTGTGAGCCTTTGCTTGAGGAAGGGACGACGCTTGAATCAGAATGTCGTCCAAGTAAGGTACTACAGCAATGCCCCTTGGTCTTAGCACAGCTAGAAGGGACCCTAGTACCTTTGTGAAAATCCTTGGAGCAGTGGCTAATCCGAAAGGAAGCGCCACGAACTGGTAATGCTTGTCCAGGAATGCGAACCTTAGGAACCGATGATGTTCCTTGTGGATAGGAATATGTAGATACGCATCCTTTAAATCCACCGTGGTCATGAATTGACCTTCCTGGATGGAAGGAAGAATAGTTCGAATGGTTTCCATCTTGAACGATGGAACCTTGAGAAACTTGTTTAAGATCTTGAGATCTAAGATTGGTCTGAACGTTCCCTCTTTTTTGGGAACTATGAACAGATTGGAGTAGAACCCCATCCCTTGTTCTCTTAATGGAACAGGGTGAATCACTCCCATTTTTAACAGGTCTTCTACACAATGTAAGAATGCCTGTCTTTTTATGTGGTCTGAAGACAACTGAGACCTGTGGAACCTCCCCCTTGGGGGAAGTCCCTTGAATTCCAGAAGATAACCTTGGGAGACTATTTCTAGCGCCCAAGGATCCAGAACATCTCTTGCCCAAGCCTGAGCGAAGAGAGAGAGTCTGCCCCCCACCAGATCCGGTCCCGGATCGGGGGCCAACATTTCATGCAGTCTTGGTAGCAGTGGCAGGTTTCTTGGCCTGCTTTCCCTTGTTCCAGCCTTGCATTGGTCTCCAAGCTGGCTTGGCTTGAGAAGTATTACCCTCTTGCTTAGAGGACGTAGCACCTCGGGCTGGTCCGTTTCTACGAAAGGGACGAAAATTAGGTTTATTTTTTGCCTTGAAAGGCCGATCCTGAGGAAGGGCGTGGCCCTTACCCCCAGTGATATCAGAGATAATCTCTTTCAAGTCAGGGCCAAACAGCGTTTTCCCCTTGAAAGGAATGTTAAGTAGCTTGTTCTTGGAAGACGCATCAGCCGACCAAGATTTCAACCAAAGCGCTCTGCGCGCCACAATAGCAAACCCAGAATTCTTAGCCGCTAACCTAGCCAATTGCAAAGTGGCGTCTAGGGTGAAAGAATTAGCCAATTTGAGAGCATTGATTCTGTCCATAATCTCCTCATAAGGAGGAGAATCACTATCGACCGCCTTTATCAGCTCATCGAACCAGAAACATGCGGCTGTAGCGACAGGGACAATGCATGCAATTGGTTGTAGAAGGTAACCCTGCTGAACAAACATCTTTTTAAGCAAACCTTCTAATTTTTTATCCATAGGATCTTTGAAAGCACAACTATCCTCTATGGGTATAGTGGTGCGTTTGTTTAAAGTGGAAACCGCTCCCTCGACCTTGGGGACTGTCTGCCATAAGTCCTTTCTGGGGTCGACCAAAGGAAACAATTTTTTAAATATGGGGGGAGGGACGAAAGGAATACCGGGCCTTTCCCATTCTTTATTAACAATGTCCGCCACCCGCTTGGGTATAGGAAAAGCTTCTGGGAGCCCCGGCACCTCTAGGAACTTGTCCATTTTACATAGTTTCTCTGGGATGACCAACTTGTCACAATCATCCAGAGTGGATAATACCTCCTTAAGCAGAATGCGGAGATGTTCCAACTTAAATTTAAATGCAATCACATCAGGTTCAGCCTGTTGAGAAATGTTCCCTGAATCAGTAATTTCTCCCTCAGACAAAACCTCCCTGGCCCCATCAGACTGGGTTAGGGGCCCTTCAGAGATATTAGTATCAGCGTTGCCATGCTCTTCAGTATCTAAAACAGAGCAGCCGCGCTTACGCTGACAAGTGTTCATTTGGGCTAAAATGTTTTTGACAGAATTATCCATTACAGCCGTTAATTGTTGCATAGTAAGGAGTATTGGCGCGCTAGATGTACTAGGGGCCTCCTGAGTGGGCAAGACTCGTGTAGACGAAGGAGGGAATGATGCAGTACCATGCTTACTCCCCTCACTTGAGGAATCATCTTGGGCATCATTGTCATTATCACATAAATCACATTTATTTAAATGAATAGGAATTCTGGCTTCCCCACATTCAGAACACAGTCTATCTGGTAGTTCAGACATGTTAAACAGGCATAAACTTGATAACAAAGTACAAAAAACGTTTTAAAATAAAACCGTTACTGTCACTTTAAATTTTAAACTGAACACACTTTATTACTGCAATTGCGAAAAAACATGAAGGAATTGTGCAAAATTCACCAAATTTTCACCACAGTGTCTTAAAGCCTTAAAAGTATTGCACACCAAATTTGGAAGCTTTAACCCTTAAAATAACGGAACCGGAGCCGTTTGAAAACTTTAACCCCTTTACAGTCCCTGGTATCTGCTTTGCTGAGACCCAACCAAGCCCAAAGGGGAATACGATACCAAATGACGCCTTCCGAAAGTCTTTTCTAAGTATCAGAGCTCCTCACACATGCGACTGCATGCCATGCCTCTCAAAAACAAGTGCGCCACACCGGCGCGAAAATGAGGCTCTGCTTATGCCTTGGGAAAGCCCCTAAGGAATAAGGTGTCTAATACAGTGCCTGCCGATATTCTTATATCAAAATACCCAGATAAAATGATTCCTCAAGGCTAAATATGTGTTAATAATGAATCGATTTAGCCCAGAAAAGTCTACAGTCTTAATAAGCCCTTGTGAAGCCCTTATTTACGATCGTAATAAACATGGCTTACCGGATCCCATAGGGAAAATGACAGCTTCCAGCATTACATCGTCTTGTTAGAATGTGTCATACCTCAAGCAGCAAGAGACTGCATACTGTTCCCCCAACTGAAGTTAATTGCTCTCAACAGTCCTGTGTGGAACAGCCATGGATTTTAGTTACGGTTGCTAAAATCATTTTCCTCATACAAACAGAAATCTTCATCTCTTTTCTGTTTCTGAGTAAATAGTACATACCAGCACTATTTCAAAATAACAAACTCTTGATTGAATAATAAAAACTACAGTTAAACACTAAAAAACTCTAAGCCATCTCCGTGGAGATGTTGCCTGTACAACGGCAAAGAGAATGACTGGGGTAGGCGGAGCCTAGGAGGGATCATGTGACCAGCTTTGCTGGGCTCTTTGCCATTTCCTGTTGGGGAGGAGAATATCCCACAAGTAAGGATGACGCCGTGGACCGGACACACCTATGTTGGAGAAACAGGTATTAGATTTAGTTAAAGGAGTACCCTCTAACTCATCAGAGTCCTATATAGCTTGCCTTTGTACGATGAGACCACACCCGGTCACATGGAGTGTCATGCAGGACCGCCCCTGCTGCAGGAAGAAAACGCGCCAAACTGTCGGGCTGCACAGTTATCCGAAACGAAAGTAAAACCTGAATGTTCACACATCTACCAGAGCCTCACATGTTGCAGCATAAAAAATAATAAAGCAAATCATGTATAAATCCCCCCTGTTCAATAATCTCCTTCCGGAGATATTAACCCTTGATTCCATACAGATAAAGGAGTCGCACTGTGACCCTGTCTCCTTACGTTATCATATGAGATAAAATGAAAAGATCTTACCGGAATCATCGCCGTAGAACAGACACACAGGCTCTCAAGTTTGACAGTCTTGTAGCATCGCACCTGTAATCGATTTGAGTTATAGAAGCCGGCAATGAAACTCGTCAACACTGATTGCTGAGGAGTTGATAATACGAGTCTGGATGGGTTTGCAGAAAGACTCTCCCTGCATCTCCAGACCCTAACAATCGTCAATTCTCTCACTGAGAGGCTGACAATACTACTTAAAACTCCAGTCCCATAGCGAAGAGTACTACCCTCCATAAAAGACTACTCTGAATCTTCCGACACATCTCTGCCATCCTCCTGTGACGAAAGGCAAAGAATGACTAGGGGATGAGGGGAGTGGGGGAGGTATTTAAGCCTTTGGATGGGGTGTCTTTGCCTCCTCCTGGTGGCCAGGATCTGTATTCCCACAAGTAATGAATGAAGCCGTGGACTCTCCACATATTAAGATGGGCCCATCAGCAATTCCTAGGAACCACCCTCTGCTTCAAATTAAGCACAGTTTTCCTCACTGATAGTATATAAACCTAAAAATGCATAAATAAATAATAATAATAGTTATCCACATTAAGCCAGTTGCAGCTGAATAACGGAAAATATGAACGCCGCACTGCTTTCCTCAGAGAACAAGGCGGGGTTATATCCACAGACTCGGCAAGAGATCTAAAATGTCGCCGCTCCACTCCTCTACATAAAGAAGGCAGGGACATGAAATAAACCGGCATGCAAATGAAGCGCATATCATCATGCTTTATTCTGCATAAAAACATAAATTATGCTTACCTAATAATTTTCTTTTCTTCTGATGGAAAGAGTCCATAGCTGCATTCATTACTTTTGGGAAAAAAGAACCTGGCCACCAGGAGGAGCCAAAAACACACCAGCCAAAGGCTTAAATACTCCTCCCACTCCCCTCATCCCCCAGTCATTCAGCCGAGGAACAAGGACCAGTAGAAGAAATATCAGGTGAAAGATGCAAGAAGAATAAATAAGGACGCTCCACAAAAAATTACGGGTGAGGAGCTGTGGACTCTTTCCATCAGATGAAAAGAAAATTTTCAGGTAAGAATAATTTATGTGGTTTTTTTTTTTTCATAAATGGAAAGAGTCCACAGCTGCATTCATTACTTTTGGGAAAACAATACCCAAGTTACAGAGGACACTGAATGCCAAGACGGGAGGGTACAATAGGCAGCCCATACTGAGGGCACCAGGCCTGAACCCCTATCCAACAAAAAAAAACTAAAAAGGAAAGGCTCCAATGACACTGACCCACAGATAGTCCAGAAGCCAAGCTAGAGACCGCAAATCGGACTCAACTGAGCCAACAGTCCTCCAGGAGACACCGTCGCCCAAAAGTCTGTCCCTCACTACTCACTCCACACTAATGAAGGGGACACTAGCCTAAACTCCCAAGGGGCAAAGGCAAAGGAGAACCGAAGCAACCCAAAAGGTCACCATAATCCATAAAAGGAAACCTCCAACAGTGAGTCCAGCTCACAAAGACCCAGATGGGCCCAATAAAGAAAGGAGGCTACGCCTAGACCAAGCGGAACCCGGAATAAGACCGGGCATAGAGACAGGGAAAGTCTGCTCTCCAACATCATGCAAGCACTGAAAGACAACTGAAGACCGAGTCCTCACAGAACACAGAACCTCAATCGAGGCCCCTGGAGGAGGAGAGGTTACAAGCAGAGCCCGAAGGAGGTGTAATCCTGGACCCTCTACCTGTAAGCCTAGTGAGCTAGCAACTATGCCCACCTAGATCCTGAAAATGACAACGCCACACCCATCCGGACCAACCCAGCATCAGCGGATCCGAAACAGGGGAACATAAGAACCCCGAAAGCAGTTTAAAAACAAGCGGAAAAATGGCCACAGCCAAACCCACAGAGCACGGGTGCAACCCGACTCCTAAAACAGACGACAAGGCCGTAGACCCAAATGATCTAGCAAAAAGGCATAACAAAGTCTTAACTTGGAGCCAGCAAAACTCCAGATGGAACGTAACAACCAAGAGAGACACCTCTTTGCGAAAGGTAACCCACAGTTCCAACCTCCTGATCCAGGAGAAGCCCCAAGAAGGGACTACATCTTTATAAGGAGAATAACCCCTTAAGAAAAGGGATGTAGCCAGAAAAGGGATGTAGCCAGAAAGGCAACATCTGCCCTCAAGGCACGAAGCCACAGGCTAAAGAGAGACCAATCCCCAAAACAAATGTCCTTGGAAAAGGACCCCCTTAAAAGTAGCTTGCCAACACACATCCCCTGTGTAATGGATGCAGCAGAGACACTGCAAATCCATTTGCCTGCAGAGCAGTGAATCCAAGGGTTACCCTAAGAAGCTGACCTAGGGAATCCAACCCTAAGGCACATCAAGCCTAATGAGTAACAGACAATCAGAAAAACCTGGCCAACCATGACAAAGTCAGGTAGATTGAGTGAAGGACATAGCCCAAGTATCCAGTACCGCAGAAGTATGGAGCAGTAGGGAACTCGCCTCTCGGACGACGGGACCCTCAGAGGCGGATGACTCAGCTGTCCCTTTATTCCCCGAGCCTGAGGAACAAGGCACTCTCATATGGCATACAGAACATAACTGGTTGACATGTGTCAACGACGCCAATCCGGATTCGTCACCAGATACAGAATCTAAATCTGAAATTAAAAGAGTCTCAGTATCAGAATCCTCCATAGCTGAATCTGAAATTTGAACAGTCTCAGCATCAGAATCATCCATAACTGGATAGAAGATATGCAAACATGGACTAAAAAAGTAAAATTAAAGGAACCTAACACCCACAATGGCTGGAGCACTCACCATCTCCTATGCACCAGACCCCTGCGGACTAGAATTTCTCCTTCGCCACACGGTCAGCAATGCGAAAATGGAAGACAGAACGTAATCACACCCGCCACAAGGTGAACCGTACAGTCAAAAGAAGCACACCTAACCATAAGGTCGTGTCACTTCCAGAGGCCTTAATGTTCCAAACCATGAGCCCAATTAACACCACACATAAGCAGGTCGAATCACATAACAAACATGATTAAACAAAACTGTTCAATAACCCCCCACAAAAGATATTAACCCTTGATTCCAAGATACTAAAAGAGACTCACTGAGATCCTTATGTTAAGTTAGACCCGCAAGGTGGTAGCCTCTTGGGAAACATCTGAATTACAGTACATTCATGAAGAAAGTAAAATTAAATGATCTTACCGGAATATACGAAGTGGAACAGGAACACGGCCCTTCAAGTGTGACGGATAGTAGAGTGAAGAAAGCAGGCAGTGGAGCGAAGTTCGACAACGCTGATTGCTTGAGGAGCTGTTAACATGAGTCGGGATGGTTTCGTAGAAAGACTGTCCTTGCATCTCCAGACTCTAACTTTCATCCAAGCCCTCACTGAGAGACTGATAGGATTACTTAAAACTCCTGTCCCATGTCGAAAAAGACTACACTCCATAAAAGACAAAATAAATTCTGATACTTCTCTGCCAACCTCCTGGGACGAAAGGCAAAGAATGACTGGGGGATGAGGAGAGTGGGAGGAGTATTTAAGCCTTTGGCTGGGGTGTCTTTGCCTTCTCCTGGTGGCCAAGTTCTTGTTTCCCAAAAGTAATGAATGCAGCTGTGGACTTTTTTCATTTAAGAAGAAAATAAGGACGACTAATGTCCTCCAGCTTCCTCAACAAATGATGTGAGCATAATAAAAGAAAATAATATACCGTTTTGCCAAAGCGGAGAATACACTACAACCCCCTAGAATTGTGCCTCTGTGGGGAAAAGGAGTGCTGCACTAGACAGGCTCCCACCTAGATAACCCATTAGCGTTAAGAATTTAAACCCAAAATGTTTCTGTTACCCCAGTATAGGGACGGTGAACTCTGAGGCGGCAACTGATAACTTAATCACTAAGCTATTAGTGCCGTTCACCCCAAAACAGATTCCATGTGTATAGTAAGCATGTGGAGAAACTATGAAGACTATAGTCTTAGTTAGCTGAGTTAAGAAATTATAACATGTGCTCTGCTCATTCTGATAAAAACATGACCAAAGAAAAGACAGTTTAAGAGGTTAACCCCTTCCTCTCCATGAAAGGGATTAACTCTGTCTCCTGTCACAGCGTATTAGTGCCTGCATAACCTTAGATAATCCTAAACTAAGGATTCTATGTCCCAATTGATAAATTGCAGAGAGCCCTCTTGCTTTTTAATGACTCTGAAGTGCCAGCCTCCCAACCCTAGAAGACAATAGGCAATTACCTACATCTAGCCTCCTGTCATGTAGACGGCTCCTTAGGTATGAGAGGACGCCACTCCTTACAGAAACCTGTAGAAGAGAAAGTTTAGAGTAAACCTACTCAGGCTTTCTATACTAGGGCAGCAAAATGTTAGGAAAATGCAGTGAGGCCCACCTCACAAGTTCCTAACTGCTTTAAAGTCACCAATGCCCTGCTGAAGAGACTGACATGGAGTACAGCTAGACCCAATCCTTGAAAAAGGACAAAAACAGTGTAAACCTACTCTGGTTTTCAAAATAACAAACTCTTGATTGAAGTGAAATAAATCTAATTTTCTCAGACACTAAAACTTCACCTCCTCCATGCACTAAAGGCAAAGAGAATGACTGGGGATAGTGGGAAGCTTTGCTGTGGTGCTCTTTGCCTTCTCCTACTGGACAGGAGTGATATTTCCAACAGTAATTGATGATTCTGTGGACTCAATGTGTCTTAAGAAAGAAAAGTGATCTCCAATTGCCATATTAATATATTTGCTATTTATATGTGTAATTAGCATTGTGTTGCTTATATTTACCCATTCTGAGAAATCCTATTCCGAAAATGTATTGATTTCCGAACCCACCGCCGGCAATAACTTAGCATCCTCCAAAATAGACCGAAAAGGGAGGATTCTTGCCAATATGCGCATGCGCGATATCCACTACTTAACATCCCATATGTCACTACAACTAAACTTGCAGCCCTACTTTATCAAGATTAGAAAGAGCTGATTACAACGCTGAATATAGCAGGTAATAACGTAGCGCTGCGAGAATCTCCCTAACAATAACGAGGATTAAATCTATATTGATTTCAACATGGCAATAATCATGAATTAAACCCATATTATTTTGGGTGATATATTAAGAATATATATATATATATATATATATATATATATATATATATATATAAAATCAGTCTAAAACATAGAATTTGTGGGATATTATAATGCTAATTCATATACTAGCAAATACCATCCTGACGATCATTATAGATTGCAAGAAGATTATGTTAGACATTATATATATCATATGTTGAAATAAAAGATAAAATTAACATTCATCAATCCACATTAACAAATTAATAAAATACCTTTACAATGTATTTATGATTTTTTAAAACAACAAGTATTAATCATGGAACGCTAATCAATATGATCCTTTATTAATAAATAAAACTCCCCAGCAATAAATCAGGTTTATAGATAAGGAGCAGTGAAACAGTATACAGTTTGTAATGCTAACAAGCCGTATTCAGTGACAACAGGACAACCTATGTAATCGATTATCCTGTTCAAAGTGCTTGCGTTATTCCCATACCATTGTATGGATAAATGTAGAGTCAGTGAACGGATATGCGCATGCGCGGGACGACGGATAGAAATGCGCATGATTATTGTGACGACATGGCCGGTTAATGAGATGTACGATTTTAGCATACTATTGGCAAGTTATTTGTGTAGTGCACAGCCCATATTTGAGGGTTGTATAATATGACGTCATCGCCAAAAATAAAAATTAGTTTTTATAATGTTCAGAAACTTCGAATGACTGTATAAATAGGTATGTGATCAAATATAAACGTGTAGGATATGATATTGATGGTCAGTTGATGCAAAAAAAACAAACAAAAAAAACAATATTAAATATCAATATACTGTATTATTTTGTATTTTGTTCTGTGAAACAAAAACATAAATTATGCTTACCTGATAATTTAATTTCCATCTGTGGCAGGAGAGTCCACGGCTTCATTCATTACTTGCAGGAATTAAGAACCTGGCCACCAGGAGGAGGCAAAGACACCCCCCAGCCAAAGGCTTAAATACCTCCACCACTCCCCTCATCCCCAAGTCATTCTGCAAAGGGAACAAGGAACAGTAGGAGAAATATCAGGGTATAAATGGTGCAAGAAGAATAAAAAGAAATTTGGGTCCGCCCAGCGGAGAAATGGGCGGGAGCCGTGGACTCTCCTCCCACAGATGGAAATGAAATTATCAGGTAAGCATAATTTATGTTTTCCATCTTAATGGGAGGAGAGTCTACGGCTTTGTTCATTACTTGTGGGAAACAAATACCCAAGCTCTAGAGGACACTGAATGAATAAAACTGGAGGATAAAAGGAGGCGGACCCTAAACTGAGGGCACCACAGCCTGCAGAACGTTTCTCCCAAAAGCTGCTTCCACCGAAGCAAAGACATCAAATTTGTAAAATTTTGCAAAAGTATGCAAAGAAGACCAAGTAGCCGCCTTACAAATCTGCTCCATAGAAGCCTCATTCTTAAAGGCCCAAGAAGAGGCCATAGCCCTATTGGAGTGAGCCGTAATCTTCAGAGGAGGCCTATGTCCCGCTGTCTCATAGGCATAACGGATAATGCTCCTTAACCAAAAATATAGGGAAGTGGAAGAGGCCATCTGCCCCTTGCGTTTCCCTGAATACACAACAAATAAAGACGAAGTTTGTCTGAATTCTTTTGAGTCCTGAAGATAGAACTTCAAGGCTCGAACCACATCCAAATTATGAAGCAACCTTTCCTTTGACGAAGAAGGGTTAGGACACAAGGTAGGAAATACTATTTCCTTATTGATGTTACGATTTGACACAACCTTGGGAAGAAATCCCAACCCAGTGTGAAGAACAGACTTATCGGTGTGAAAAACTAGGTAAGGAGGCTCACATTGCAAGGCCGCCAACTCAGAGACTCTGCGTGCGGATGCAATAGCCACTAGGAATAGAACCTTCCAAGAAAGAATTTTAATGTCAAGCGAATGCATAGGCTCAAACTGAGCTCTCTGCAAAATCTTACGTACCAAGTTTAAGCTCCAAGGCGGAGCAAGGACTGAAAATCAGGAAGCTCCGCAAGCTTCTTGTGTAACAGTACAGATAAAGCCGAAATCTGTCCCTTTAATGAAACTGGCGACAAGACCCTTATCCAACCCACCCTGGAGAAAGGACAAAATCATGGATACCCTAACCTTATGCAAGGGATATCCAAGTTCCTCACATCAGGACAAGTAGGTCCTTCACACCTTATGATAGATGCGACTATTGACCAGTTTCCTGGCTCGAATGAGAATATCAATCACTCTCAGAAAATTCCTCTCTTGGATAGGATTGTGTTCAATCTCTACGCAGTCAGCCTCAGAGAATCAAGATTTTGGTGTAGAAAGGGACCCTGAACTAGCAGATTTCTGCGACAAGGTAACCTCCATGGAGAAGACGATGACATCCTTACCAGATCTGAAAACCACGTCCTCCACGGCCACGACGGATCAAAAAGAATAGCCGAGGCTTGCTCCTGCTTAATATGGGCCACTACACGAGGTAGAAGTGGCAACGGTGGAAAAATGTAAATTAAACTCCCAGGGCATTGCTAAGGCATCTATCAGCTCTGCCTGGGAAACCCTGGACCGCGACCCGTATCTGAGTAGCTTAAAGTCTGGACGCCATGAGATCTATCTCCGGCGTCCCCCATCTGTTGCAGATCTCCGCGAGCACCTCAGGATGAAGAGACCATTCCCCTGGATGAAACGATTGTCTGCTGAGAAAATCCGCTTCCCAGTTGTCCACACCCGGAATGTGGATTGCTGACAGCGAACAGCTGTGGGATTCCTCCATTTCCAAAATCCGAGATACTTCCCTCGTGGCTAGGGAGCTTCTCGTTCCCCCCTAATGGTTGATGTAAGCCCCCGACGTAATGTTGTCTGACTGCAATCTGATGAATCGGGACGACCCCAGGGGGGTCCAAGGCCTCAGAGCATTTAATATCACTCAAAGTTTCAGAATATTGATCGGTAGAATCGACTCCTATTGAGTCCACCTGCCCTGTGCCTTCCTGGCACCCCAAACAGCTCCCCATCCTGACAGACTTGTGTCCGTAGTTACAATCTTTCAGGATGGTCCCAAGAAGGATGTTCCCTGGGACAGTTGTCTCAGACGGATCCACCAAGAGAGGTATTCCCTCGTTCGGTTGTCCAGAGAGATCTGTTGGGATAGATCAGATTAATCACTGTTCCATTGTCTCAACATGCACAACTTAAGAGGTCTGAGATGGAACCTGGCGTATGGATTAACATCTATGCTGGACACCATGAGCCCAATCACCTCCATACACCTGGCCACAGATGGCCTTGAGGAGGTCTGAAGGGCAAGACAGCTGGACGCTATCTTGCAACACCTCTGATCTGTCAGGATTATCTTCATGGACATGGAATCTATTATCGTACCCAGGAATTCCACTATGTTGCTGGGTACCAGGGAACTCTTCCCTTCGTTTATCTTCCATCCATGAGAATGAAGGAGAAGAAGAAGAACCCTCGAGTGGTCCTCTTGCGAGACTGCAGGACGGAGCCTGGACCAGGATGTCATCCAGATAAGGAACCACTGCAATACCTCTGGCTCCCGCCACCGTGAGCAGCGCTCCCAGAACCTTCATAAAGATTCGGGGCAGTCGCCAGACCAAACAGTAGTGCCCCAAACTGGAAGTGTTGGTCCAGAAATGCAAATCTTAGGAACCTGAAGTGATCCTTGTGGATTGGAACGTGAAGGTAAGCGTCCTTCAAATCTATTGTAGTCATGAACTGTCTTGAACTAGAGGCACAATCGACCTGATCGTCTCCATCTTGAACGATGGGACCGACAGATACTTGTTTAGGCACTTTAGGTCTAGAATCGGACGAAACGTACCCTCCCTCTTTGGCACCACGAAAAGTTTTGAATAATACCGATTTTGTCTCGGGGGGCTTCTTGCTCTGCTTGGTTTTGCTCCAAGTTTGAGCTGGCTTCCAAGATCCCTTGGACTGCTCGGTATTTGCGGCAGGCTGCTGATGTTGGGACTTGTCCAAATGAAAGGTAGACCCCTTAGGCTTATTCTTGCCACCCGTGACCGTGGATATGATAGAGTCTATGCCTGGACCAAACAGAACCTTTACCGTAAACAGGGGGGATAGTAATCTAGACTTGGAAGTCATGTCAACCGACCACGACTTTAACCACAGAGCCCTACGGCTAGAATCGAAAAAACCTGATGTCTTGGCATTCAGGCGAAATATGTGCATATTTGCATCACAGATTAATGAATTAGTTACCCTTAAGGCCTTAAATCGACCCTGTATCTCCTTGAGGGGAGTCTTCACCTCAACAATAGCTGACAGTGCGTCACACCAGTAGGTAGCAGCCCCAGCCACCGCAGCAACTGCCGCTGCCAGTTGAAAAACGAACCCCGTGAGCTGAAACATCTTTTTCAAAATGGACTCCAGTTTTTTTATCCATGGTCTCCATGAACGAAGAGCTATCTTTGAGCGGGATAGTTGTTTGCTTAGCGAGCGTGGAGATAGCACCATCCACCTTAGGAATGGCCCCCCACAGCTTAAGCTGCAAGTCCGGAACAGAGAAAAGTCTTTTAAAAGAAGTAGAGGGGGAAAAGGACGAACCAAGTTTCTCCCATTCGTTGTTAATAATATTAGCCATCTTAACGGGAACAGGGAAGGTCTGAGGCACTACCCTGTCCTTGTAAATCCTATCTAGTTTAGGGATCGAAGGTTCCTCAGGTAGTTTCGGTTCAGGAACCTCTAACATAGCAAGCACCTCTATTAGCAGAATGCGCAAATGCTCCATCTTAAATTGAAAGTCTGGCTCCTCCAAAGAAGGATGTCTAGATGTCGCCGATTCGGACCCGGAAAGAGCGTCCTCCGAAAAGTCGGAGTCGTCTCCATCGGCGGATAACCTGTTACATCCAAGACATCCAACGGAGTAGATTACCCCTGGGACGGATAGCTATGTTTCAGATTTTGCTTGTCTTAGCAGGGCATGGTAAGGCACTGAAGGCCGCAGAAACGGGCGTTTGAAACTGAGCGAAATCTGTCGGCCAAAGGGCCCTTCCCGTGGGAGGATTAGTAGTGCCCTGGGGAGCTGTATGTGTAATGGCAGATGAATGTAGAGAACGCACATCGCGGGACGGAGAACCCTCAGAGGTGGACGGCTCAGTTGTACTAAATATCATTCTTTTTAGATATTGCAATTTTATCAACGCATGTGGAACAGAGTTGAGCAGGCGGATCAACAGGAACTTCCTCACAATATACATAGTTATTAGGTTTTGTTAAAAGAGGGAGTACCCTCTAACATATCAGACTCATCCATAGCTTACGCCGCTGGTAAGGAAAGAGAAAGTTAAAGAGGCCACACCTGGTCAAATGGAGTGCCATACAAGACTGCTCCTGCACTAAAGAGAAAAACGCACCAAAAAACAGAATTTATGCTTACCTAATAAATTACTTTCTCTTGCGGTGTATCCAGTCCACGGATTCAACCTTACTTGTGGGATATTCTCATTCCCTACAGGAAGTGGCAAAGAGAACACACAGCAGAGCTGTCCATATAGCTCCCCCTCTGGCTCCGCCCCCCAGTCATTCGACCGACGGTTAGGAGAAAAAGGAGAAACCATAGGGTGCAGTGGTGACTGTAGTTTAAACAATAATTTTTAACCTGACTTAATTGCCAGGGCGGGCCATGGACTGGATACACCGCAAGAGAAAGTAATTTATCAGGTAAGCATAAATTCTGTTTTCTCTTGCAAGGTGTATCCAGTCCACGGATTCATCCTTACTTGTGGGATACCAATACCAAAGCTTTAGGACACGGATGAAGGGAGGGAACAAGACAGGTAACCTAAACGGAAGGCACCACTGCTTGCAAAACCTTTCTCCCAAAAATAGCCTCCGAAGAAGCAAAAGTATCGAATTTGTAAAATTTGGCAAAAGTATGCAGTGAAGACCAAGTCGCTGCCTTACAAATCTGTTCAACAGAAGCCTCATTCTTGAAGGCCCAAGTGGAAGCCACAGCTCTGGTGGAATGAGCTGTAATTCGTTCAGGAGGCTGCTGCCCAGCAGTCTCATAAGCCAATCGGATGATGCTTTTCAACCAGAAGGAAAGAGAGGTAGCAGTCGCTTTCTGACCTCTCCTCTTACCAGAATAAACAACAAACAAAGATGATGTTTGTCTGAAATCCTTAGTTGCTTGTAAATAGAATTTCAAAGCACGAACCACATCAAGATTGTGTAAAAGCCGTTCCTTCTTAGAAGCTGGATTAGGACACAGGGAAGGAACAATGATTTCCTGGTTAATGTTCTTATTAGAAACAACTTTAGGAAGAAAACCAGGTTAGGTACGTAAAACTACCTTATCTGCATGGAACACCAGATAGGGTGAATTACACTGCAAAGCAGACAATTCAGAAACTCTTCGAGCAGAAGCTATAGCTACCAAAAAAAAAACTTTCCAAGATAATAACTTAATATCTATGGAATGTAAAGGTTCAAACGAAACCCCTTGAAGAACTGAAAGAACTAAATTTAGACTCCATGGAGGAGCCACAGGTTTATAGACAGGCTTGATTCTAACTAACGCCTGTGCAAATGCCTGAACATCTGGTACTTCTGCCAGACGCTTGTGTAAAAGGATAGACAGAGCGGATATCTGCCCCTGTAAGGAACTAGCTGATAAACCTTTCTCCAATCCTTCTTGGAGAAAAGATAATATCTTTGGAATCCTAAATTTACTCCACGAGTAACCCTTGGATTCACACCAGCAAAGATATTTCCGCCATATCTTATGGTAAATTTTCCTGGTGACAGGTTTTCTAGCCTGGATCACAGTATCTATGACTGAATCAGAGAACCCACGCTTGAATAGAATTAAGCGTTCAATCTCCAAGCAGTCAGCTGTAGAGAAACTAGATTTGGATGCTTAAATGGACCCTGTATTAGAAGATCCTGCCTCATTGGCAGTGTCCATGGTGGAACAGATGACATGTCCACTAGGTCTGCATACCAAGTCCTGCGTGGCCACGCAGGCGCTATCAGAATTACCAAGTCCTTCTCCTGCTTGATTCTGGCTATCAGCTGAGGGAGAAGGGGAAACGGTGGAAAGACATAGACCAGATTGAAGGACCAAGGCGCTACTAGAGCATTTGGTTACTTCCTTCATCGCTAAGGAACTCTTTGTTCGTCCCTGATGATTGATGTATGCTAGAGTCGTGATGTTGTCCGACTGAAATCTGATGAACTTGGCCGCCGCTAGCTGAGGCCAAGCCTGAAGCGTATTGAATATCGCTCTCAGCTCCAAAATGTTTATCGGGAGAAGAGACTCTTCCCGAGACCATAGGCCCTGAGCTTTCAGGGAGCCCCAGACCGCGCCCCAGCCTAACAGACTGGCGTCGGTCGTTACGATGATCCACTCCGGTCTGCGGAAGCACATTCCCTGAGACAGGTGATCCTGAGACAACCACCAGAGAAGAGAATCTCTGGTTTTCTGGTCCAGTTGGATTTGAGGAGACAAATCTGCATAATCCCCATTCCACTGTTTGAGCATGCATAATTGCAGTGGCCTGAGATTAATTCGAGCAAAAGGGACTACGTCCATTGCTGCTACCATTAATCAGATTACCTCCATGCACTGAGCTACAGATGGCCGAGGAATGGAATGAAGAGCTCGGCAAGTGCTTAGAAGCTTTAACCTTCTGACCTCCGTCAGAAATATTTTCATTTCTACCGAGTCTATTAATGTTCCCAGGAAGGGAACCCTTGTGAGCGGGGACAGAGAACTTTTTTCGGTGTTCACCTTCCACCCGTGAGACCTTAGGAAGGCCAGAACAATATCCGTATGAGCCTTGGCTTTGGGAAAACAGAATTTATGTTTACCTGATAAATTACTTTCTCCAACGGTGTGTCCGGTCCACGGCGTCATCCTTACTTGTGGGACACTCTCCTCCCCAACAGGAAATGGCAAAGAGCCCAGCAAAGCTGGCCACACGATCCCCCCCAGGCTCCGCCCACCCCAGTCATTCGACCGACGTTAAGGAGGAATATTTGCATAGGAGAAACCATATGTTACCGTGGTGACTGTAGTTAAAGAAAATAAATTATCAGACCTGATTAAAAAAACCAGGGCGGGCCGTGGACCGGACACACCGTTGGAGAAAGTAATTTATCAGGTAAACATAAATTCTGTTTTCTCCAACATAGGTGTGTCCGGTCCACGGCGTCATCCTTACTTGTGGGAACCAATACCAAAGCTTTAGGACACGGATGAAGGGAGGGAGCAAATCAGGTCACCTAAATGGAAGGCACCACGGCTTGCAAAACCTTTCTCCCAAAAATAGCCTCAGAAGAAGCAAAAGTATCAAATTTGTAAAATTTAGAAAAAGTGTGCAGTGAAGACCAAGTCACTGCCTTACATATCTGATCAACAGAAGCCTCATTCTTGAAGGCCCATGTGGAAGCCACAGCCCTAATGGAGTGAGCTGTGATTCCTTCAGGAGGCTGCCGTCCGGCAGTCTCATAAGCCAATCGGATAATGCTTTTAATCCAGAAGGAGAGAGAGGTAGAAGTTGCTTTTTGACCTCTCCGTTTACCAGAATAAACAACAAACAAAGACAAAGTTTGACTGAAATCCTTAGTAGCTGCTAAGTAAAATTTGAGAGCACGAACTACATCCAAGTTGTGCAACAAACGTTCCTTCTTTGAAACTGGATTAGGACACAAAGAAGGCACAACTATCTCCTGGTTAATGTTTTTGTTAGAAACAACTTTTGGAAGAAAACCAGGAATAGTACGCAAAACCACCTTATCTGCATGGAACACCAGATAAGGAGAAGAACACTGCAGAGCAGATAATTCTGAAACTCTTCTAGCAGAAGAAATTGCAACCAAAAACAAAACTTTCCAAGATAATAACTTAATATCAACGGAATGTAAGGGTTCAAACGGAACCCCTAAAGAACTGAAAGAACTAGGTTGAGACTCCAAGGAGGAGTCAAAATTTTGTAAACAGGCTTGATTCTAACCAGAGCCTGAACAAAGGCTAGAACATCTGGCACAGCTGCCAGCTTTTTGTGAAGTAACACAGACAAGGCAGAAATCTGTCCCATCAAGGAACTTGCAGATAATCCTTTTTCCAATCCTTCTCGAAGGAAGGATAGACTCTTAGGAATCTTAACCTTGTCCCAAGGGAATCCTGCAGATTCACACCAACAGATATACCAAATTATGTGGTAATTTTTCTGGTTACAGGCTTTCAGGCCTGAACAAGAGTATTAATAACAGAATCTGAGAACCCTCGTTTTGATAAGATCAAGCGTTCAATCTCCAAGCAGTCAGCTGGAGTGGGTCGAACGGACCTAGAACAAGAAGGTCTCGCCTCAAAGGTAGCTTCCATGGTGGAGCCGATGACATATTCACCAGATCTGCATACCAAGTCCTGCGTGGCCACGCAGGAGCTATCAAAATCACCGACGCCCTCTCCTGATTGATCCTGGCTACCAGCCTGGGGATGAGAGGAAACGGCGGGAACACATAAGCTAGTTTGAAGGTCCAAGGTGCTACTAGTGCATCCACTAGAGCCGCCTTGGGATCCCTGGATCTGTACCCGTAGTAAGGAACTCTGAAGTTCTGACGAGAGGCCATCAGATCCATGTCTGGAATGCCCCACAGCTGAGTGACTTGGGCAAAGATTTCCGGATGGAGTTCCCACTCCCCCGGATGCAATGTCTGACGACTCAGAAAATCCGCTTCCCAATTTTCCACTCCTGGGATGTGGATAGCAGACAGGTGGCAGGAGTGAGACTCCGCCCATAGAATGATTTTGGTCACTTCTTCCATCGCTAGGGAACTCCTCGTTCCCCCCTGATGGTTGATGTATGAACTTGGCCCTCGCTAGCTGAGGCCAAGCTTTGAGAGCATTGAATATCGCTCTCAGTTCCAGAATATTTATCGGTAGAAGAGATTCTACCCGAGACCAAAGACCCTGAGCTTTCAGGGATCCCCAGACCGCGCCCCAGCCCATCAGACTGGCGTCGGTCGTGACAATGACCCACTCTGGTCTGCGGAAGGTCATCCCTTGTGACAGGTTGTCCAGGGACAGCCACCAACGGAATGAGTCTCTGGTCCTCTGATTTACTTGTATCTTCGGAGACAAGTCTGAATAGTCCCCATTCCACTGACTGAGCATGAACAGTTGTAATGGTCTTAGATGAATGCGCACAAAAGGAACTATGTCCATTGCCGCTACCATCAAACCTATCACTTCCATGCACTGCGCTATGGAAGGAAGAGGAACGGAACGAAGTATCCGACAAGAGTCTAGAAGTTTTGTTTTTCTGGCTTCTGTCAGAAAAATCCTCATTTCTAAGGAGTCTATTATAGTTCCCAAGAAGGGAACCCTCGTTGACGGAGATAGAGAACTCTTTTCCACGTTCACTTTCCATCCGTGAGATCTGAGAAAGGCCAGGACAATGTCCGTGTGAGCCTTTACTTGAGGAAGGGACGACGCTCGAATCAGAATGTCGTCCAAGTAAGGTACTACAGCAATGCCCCTTGGTCTTAGCACCGCCAGAAGGGACCCTAGTACCTATGAGAAAATCCTAGGAGCAGTGGCTAATCCGAAAGAAAACGCCACGAACTGGAAATGCTTGTCCAGGAATTCAAACCTTAGGAACCGATGATGTTCCTTGTGGATAGGAATATGTAGATACGCATCCTTAAAATCCACCTTGGTCATGAATTGACCTTCCTGGATGGAAGGAAGGAGTGTTCGAATGGTTTCCATCTTGAACGATGGAACCTTGAGAAACTTGTTCAAGATCTTGAGATCTAAGATTGGTCTGAACGTTCCCTCTTTTTTGGGAACTATGAACAGATTGGAGTAGAACCCCATCCCTTGTTCTCCTAATGGAACAGGATGAATCACTCCCATTTTAAGCAGGTCTTCTACCCAATGTAAGAATGCCTGTCTTCTTATGTGATCTGAAGACAACTGAGACCTGTGGAACCTCCCCCTTGGAGGAAGCCCCTTGAACTCCAGAGAATAACCTTGGGAGACTATTTCTAGCGCCCAAGGATCCAGAACATCTCTTGCCCCAGCCTGAGCGAAGAGAGAGAGTCTGCCCCCCACCAGATCCGGTCCCGGATCGGGGGCCCGCATTTCATGCTGTCTTGGTAGCAGTGGCAGGTTTCCTGGCCTGCTATCCTTCGTTCCAGCCTTGCATAGGTCTCCAGGCTGGATTGGCTTGAGAAGTATTACCTTCCTGCTTAGAGGACGTAGCCCTTGGGGCTGATCCGTTTCTGCGAAAGGGACGAAACTTAGGTTTATTTTTGGTCTTGAAAAGACCTATCCTGAGGAAGGGCGTGGCCCTTGCCCCCAGTGATATCAGAGATAATCTCTTTCAAGTCAGGGCCAAAGAGTGTTTTCCCCTTGAAAGGAATGTCAAGCAATTTGTTCTTGGAAGACGCATCCGCTGCCCAAGATTTTAACCAAAGCGCTCTGCGCCACAATAGCAAACCCAGAATTTTTTCGCCGATTGCAAGGTGGCGTCTAGGGTGAAAGAATTAGCCAATTTAAGAGCACGAATTCTGTCCATAATCTCCTCATAAGAAGAAGAATTACTAATAATCGCCTTTCCTAGCTCATCAAACTAGAAACACGCGGCTGCAGTGACAGGGACAATGCATGCAATTGGTTGTAGAAGGGAACCTTGCTGAACAAACATCTTTAGCAGACCTTCTAATTTTTTATCCATAGGATCTTGGAAAGCACAACTATCTTCTATGGGTATAGTGGCGCGCTTGTGTAGAGTAGAAACCGCCCCCTCGACCTTGGGGACTGTCTGCCATCAGTCCTTTCTGGGGTCGACTATAGGAAAACAATTTTATAAATATGGGGGGAGGTACTAAAGGTATACCGGGCCTGTCCCATTCTTTACTAACAATGTACGCCACCCGCTTGGATATAGGAAAAGCTTCGGGGGGCCCCGGGGCCTCTAAGAACTTTTCCATTTTGCATAGTGGTTCTGGAATGACCAGATAATCACAATCATCCAAATTGGATAACACCTCCTTAAGCAGAGCGCGGAGATGTTCCAACTTAAATTTAAAAGTAATCACATCAGGTTCAGCTTGTTGAGAAATGTTTCCTGAATCTGAAATTTCTCCCTCAGACAAAACCTCCCTGGCCCCCTCAGACTGGTGTAGGGGCCCTTCAGAAACCATATCATCAGCGTTCTCATGCTCTACAGAATTTTCTAAAACAGAGCAGTCGCGCTTTCACTGATAAGTGGGCATATTGGCTAAAATGTTTTTGATAGAATTATCCATTACAGCCGTTAAATGTTGCATAGTAAGGAGTATTGGCGCACTAGATGTACTAGGGGCCTCCTGTATGGGCAAGACTGGTGTAGACGAAGGAGGGGATGATGCAGTACCATGCTTACTCCCCTCACTTGAGGAATCATCTTGGGCATCATTTTTACTAAATTTTTTTATGACATAAAATACATATAGTTAAATGAGAAGGAACCTTGGTGTCCCCACAGTCAGAACACAATCTATCTGGTAGGTCAGACATGTTAAACAGGCATAAACTTGATAACAAAGCACAAAAAACGTTTTAAAATAAAACCGTTACTGTCACTTTAAATTTTAAACTAAACACACTTTATTACTGCAATTGCGAAAAAGTATGAAGGAATTGTTCAAAATTCACCAAAATTTCACCACAGTGTCTTAAAGCCTTAAAAGTATTGCACACCAAATTTGGAAGCTTTAACCCTTAAAATAACGGAACCGGAGCCGTTTTTATATTTAACCCCTTTACAGTCCCTGGAATCTGCTTTCATGAGACCCAACCAAGCCCAAAGGGGAATACGATACCAAATGATGCCTTCAGAAAGACTTTTCTATGTATCAGAGCTCCACACACATGCAGCTGCATGCCATGCTGTCCTCAAAAACAAGTGCGCCATACCGGCGCGAAAATGAGGCTCTGACTATGATTAGGGAAAGCCCCTAAAGAATAAGGTGTCAAAAACAGTGCCTGCCGATATAATCATATCAAAATACCCAGAATAAATGATTCCTCAAGGCTAAATATGTGTTAATAATGAATCGATTTAGCCCAGAAAAAGTCTACAGTCTTAATAAGCCCTTGTGAAGCCCTTATTTACTATCTTAATAAACATGGCTTACCGGATCCCATAGGGAAAATGACAGCTTCCAGCATTACATCGTCTTGTTAGAATGTGTCATACCTCAAGCAGTAAGAGACTGCACACTGTTCCCCCAACTGAAGTTAATTGCTCTCAACAGTCCTGTGTGGAACAGCCAAGGATTTTAGTTACGGTGCTAAAATCATTTTCCTCATACAAACAGAAATCTTCATCTCTTTTCTGTTTCTGAGTAAATAGTACATACCAGCACTATTTTAAAATAACAAACTCTTGATTGAATAATAAAAACTACAGTTAAACACTAAAAAACTCTAAGCCATCTCCGTGGAGATGTTGCCTGTACAACGGCAAAGAGAATGACAGGGGTGGGCGGAGCCTGGGGGGGATCGTGTGGCCAGCTTTGCTGGGCTCTTTGCCATTTCCTGTTGGGGAGGAGAGTGTCCCACAAGTAAGGATGACGCCGTGGACCGGACACACCTATGTTGGAGAAAAGACGACGCCTGTATTAAGATGTCGTCCAGATAGGGTGCTACAGCAATGCCCCGTGGTCTTAGTACCGCTAGAAGGGACCCTAGCACCTTTGTGAAAATTCTTGGAGCGGTGGCCAACCCGAAGGGAAGGGCCACGAACTGGTAATGCTTGTCCAGAAAAGCTAACCTTAGGAACTGATGGGGATCTTTGTGGATAGGAATATGAAGGCACGCATCCTTTAGATCCACGGTAGTCATATATTGACCTTCCTGGATCATCGGTAAGATTGTCCGAATGGTCTCCATCTTGAAGGATGGAACTCTGAGGAATTTGTTTAGAATTTTTAGATCCAGGATTGGTCTGAAAGTTCCTTCCTTTTTGGGAACCACAAACAGGTTTGAGTAAAAACCCAGTCCTTGTTCTGTAATTGGAACTGGACATATAACTCCCATATTGATTAGATCTTCTACACAGCGTAAGAACGCCTCTTTCTTTGTCTGGGCTGTAGACAGACGAGAAATGTGGAACCTTCCCCTTGGAGGAAAGTCCTTGAATTCTAGAAGATATCCATGAGCAACTATCTCTAATGCCCAGGGATCGGGAACATCTCTTGCCCAAGCCTGAGCAAAGAGAGAGAGTCTGCCCCCTACCAGATCAGGTCCTGGATCGGGGGCTACCCCTTCATGCTGTCTTAGTAGCAGCTGCAGGCTTCTTGGCCTGTTTACCCTTGTTCCAGCCCTGCAAAGGCTTCCAGGTTGCCTTGGGCTGTGGAGAGTTAACCTCTTGCTTTGTGGTCGCAGAGGATGAAGCAGGACCGCTCCTGAAGTTGCGAAAGGAACGAAAATTAGCCTTGTTTTTAGCCTTAAAAGGCCTATCTTGCGGGAGAGCATGGCCCTTTCCCCCAGTGATATCCGAAATAATCTCTTTCAATTCGGGCCCGAAAAGGGTCTTTCCCTTGAAAGGGATATTCAGCAACTTAGTTTTAGACGACACATCGGCCGACCATGATTTAAGCCAGAGCGCTCTGTGCGCCATGATGGCAAAACCAGAATTTTTTGCCGCTAACTTAGCTAATTGCAAAGCGGCATCTGTTATAAAAGAATTAGCCAGCTTTAGAGCCTTAATTCTATCCATAATTTCGTCATATGAGGTCTCCGTCTGGAGCGACTCCTCCAGCGCCTCAAACCAGAAATCCGCTGCAGTAGTCACAGGAATAATGCAGGCAATAGGTTGGAGAAGGAAACCTTGTTGAACAAATATTTTCTTTAGTAAACCTTCTAATTTTTTATCCATAGGATCTTTGAAAGCACAACTGTCTTCAATTGGTATGGTTGTACGCTTGGCAAGTGTTGAAATTGCCCCCTCTACCTTAGGGATCGTCTGCCATGCGTCCCGCCTGGGATCAGTTATAGGGAACATTTTCTTAAAGATAGCGGGGGGAACAAAGGGTACACCTGGTCTCTCCCACTCCCTATCCACAATATCCGCCACCCTCTTCGGGATCGGAAACGCATCAGTGTATACAGGGACTTCTAGGAATTTGTCCATTTTACACAATTTCTCTGGGACCACCATGGGGTCGCAATCATCCAGCGTAGCTAATACCTCCTTAAGCAGTACGCGGAGGTGTTCCAGCTTAAATTTAAACGCTAAGGAATCTGATTCTGCCCACTGAGAAACCTTTCCTGTATCAGAAATTTCTCCCTCGGACCACAGGGTACCACAGATAAACCTTCCAAAGCTTCTGATTGCTCATACTCTGTTCTTAAAACTGAGCTATCACGCTTTTTAGGAAAAACTGGTAGTTTGGATAAAAATGCCGCAAGGGAATTAACCATGACTGCTGCTAATTGTTGTAATGTAATAGGGGCCAATGCGCTAGAGGTACTAGGCATCGCTTGCGCGGGCGTAACTGGTGTCAACACATGGGGAGAGGAAGGTGGGCTATCCTCGTTACCTTCTGTTAAAGAATCATCTTGGGCTACATTTTTAAGTGAAACAACGTTATCTTTAAAATGCATAGATACATTAGCACACTTAAAACACAAATGTAAAGGGGGTTCCACTATGGCTACTAAACACATAGAGCAACGTCTATCTGTAGGCTCAGACATGTTAAACAGACTTAGACAGCACTCAAAGACTGAAAAATACAATTTGAGAAAAAACGGTACTGTGCCTTTAAATAATAAAAGCGCACACTTTTTTACTAAATCTTCAAAAATGATCCAATCTTTCTGAAATTTTTACCACACGATCTTAATGCTTTGGAATGATTGCACAGCAAATATCAATTAACCCCTTAATGCCCGAACCGGAGCAACCTAAAGCTGACAACCGGTTAGCAAACTACAGCACCATGACACAGCAATCTGGTGTGGCTCTACCTTGCCCCTGGGGATTAGTTTGATGAGAAATAAGCCTCTATGAAGTCCTCAAGTAGTCTTAGGACCCTCCACGTGAAGCTGCATGAAGCTGTCTGCAATATGAACTGCACAACTGAGGCGCGAAATTTAGGCCCCCTCCCTCTCCACTCCGGAGTTGTGGGGCCTTCAAAACCATAAATAGGTGTCTAAAATTCTGCCATGTGGAATAAAAAAAACAAATAACACTCCAAAAGTGATACAAACTTGTATAATGATTATCTTTTCACTATAAATAATCGATTGCCCTTTAACAGTATCCACCAGTCATTGAGCCCTGTTAATTAAGCCTTCCTTCTATACTGAGTCTCAGAATATGACTTACCTTCCCCACATGGGGGTTCTTGTCAGTCTTCTAGCATTACTAAGTCTTGACTAGAAAAAGATGACTGAACATACCTTATAGCAGTTAAGCCTGCAAACTGTTCCCCCCAACTGAAGTTTTCTGGTACTCCTCAGTCCTATGTGGGAACAGCAGTGGATTTTAGTTACAACATGCTAAAATCATTTTCCTCTCAGCAGAATTCTTCATCACTTTCTGCTAGAGAGTAAATAGTACAAACCGGCACTATTTAAAAATAACAAACTTTTGATTGAAGATATAAAAAACTACAAATCTAACACCACATTCACTTTACCCTCCCGTGGAGATGCTACTTGTTAGAGCGGCAAAGAGAATGACTGGGGGGCGGAGCCAGAGGGGGAGCTATATGGACAGCTCTGCTGTGTGTTCTCTTTGCCACTTCCTGTAGGGAATGAGAATATCCCACAAGTAAGGATAAATCCGTGGACTGGATACACCTTGCAAGAGAAAAGGCCTGTGTCGATTTCTCGCTAAAGAAAACTGACTGTTCAAACATTGAGAGAGCCTCATCTCACACATGTCGCAGCATTAAACACAATAAAGAATATTATGGAAAAAAAAAACCTGTTCAATAACCCCCTTTTCGAGGATATTAACCCTTGATTCCATACAGATAAAAGGAGAAACACTGTGACCCTGTCTTCTTGCGTTATCATGTGTATATAAATGAAACAATCTTACCAGAATCTATGCCGTGGAACAGGAACACGGCCTTTTAAGTGTGACAGGGTAGTAGCATCGTTCCTGACATGGACTTGAGAGCAGAAAGCAGGCAGCGAAACTCGTCAACACTGATTGCTTATAGAGCTGTTAATCAGAGTCGGGATGGTTTTGCAGAAAGACTATCCCTGCATCTCCGGACTCTAACTTTCCCGGCATTTCTCTGCCAACCTCCTGTGACGAAAGGCAAAAAATGACTGGGGGATGAGGGGAGTGGGGGAGGTATTTAAGCCTTTGGCTGGGGTGTCTTTGCCTCCTCCTGGTGGTCAGGTTCTTAATTCCCACAAGTAATGAATGAAGCCGAGGACTCTCCTCCCATTAAGATGGAAATCAGATTTAACTGGGGTGTTTTTTTTACCAATTATCCAAATAAAGTAAGTAAAGTAATAAACTCAAACAGCAGCTCTAGGATAGCATCAAACTTAAAATATGATACACAATAATTTTACCGAACATAACAGGTAAAAAAAAGGAAATAACCTAAAATGCAATTTTCGGCCGAAACATTTCTGCCGCCGAAAATTCGGTGCATCCCTACGTGATTTAGATACTGCATGAAATTTACATTTCTCCCCCCCCCCCCCCAATTTACTTCTATTATCAAATTTGTTTCATTCTCTTGGTAACATTTGTTAAACAGCATACCTAGGTATATTTAGGAGCAGCAATGTATTACTGGGAGCTTGGTGCTGATTGGTGGCTGCACATATGAGTCTTGTCAATGGCTCACTTCATGTGTTCAACTAGTTCCAAGTAGTGCATTGCTGCTACTTCAACAAAGGATATCAATGGAATGCAGAAAATTTAATATAAGTAAATTGGAAAGTTGTTTTAAATTGTATGTTCTATCTAAATCATTTTGGGTTTCACATCCCTTGAAACCAAAGCAAGCAAAAGTAAATAACCTGCAATCAGGCTTGGACACTTTTTTCCTCTATTGCATTAACCTGGTTACTGCATAATGCAACTCTACACAAAAAAAGCTGTCTGTAGTAAACCAGGAGCACGTTCTGCGGTATAAAAAAAGGAGGACAGACGAGACACAGACTTGAATCATTGCATATGCTGCCTTGGTTGTTAAAGGAAACATCTATATCTGTCCATCTTGAATGACATTCTTAATTAACCTCTGCTATTCTGTTCCAAGCAACTGTTTTAGACAAAAGCACTGACCCATAGACAATATGTAGCCATCAGGATCTCAAACTGCCATGACACCAAAGAGATATAGCCCCATCAGCAGTATTGGAAAATAAACCTCTTATATTATCTCCTTGGAGAAATATGGGTTCTATTTATGTCACACTTGAGCTGTCAGAAACATTACGATACTTTTAGCATAAATCTGCAATGTGGAAGGCAGCATAATACATATTCTATGATTTCTAAAACATGTTTAACATTCATATTCCATCTCCTGTAACCCTGTCATTTCTAAAGTGTATTACTTAAACCCTTTATATAAAAGGAACAGTTTTACTAGTGTTCAAAACAAAACATATTTTTGATATTTTAAATGCTTTTTTACAGCAGTTTTATTTTCTAAATAGGATATCTTCAATATTTTAGGTTTATTACTATTTTACTTACTTTTATAACTAAAATAAATGTGATTGAGTTGTTTCCAAAAATAATCTAATATAAATTTGTATTTATTTTTTAGATAGCATATACAAAAGGTAAAGATAAAGGAACATTTTAATGACTACAAAAAGTGCATTGAAGAAACAAAAAAAACAACATGCTACTTCCATAACTAATCCAAGAAAAGTTAGGACATTTTCTGAGCATCAGATTATGATGAAATCTTGATGAAAGTCGGACAGCAGCTTCAATGACACAAGATCATGGGCTAGATTACAAGTAGTACAGTATTATTTATTTGTTATATAAAGCTTTTTCTGCTAAACAGGTTGCATTCATATTATAAGTTTAAAAAAAATATTTTTTGCTAGCAGTAACCCGAATAGCGCGAAGGAAAAAATAATAATTTTCCACGTGCATGTATCTCTCCCCCCCTATGGATAAAAAACGTGGGGGGGAAACCTAACACCTGAGATCGCGCAAACTACATCGCATTTTCGCATTCCCCATAGAAGTCAATGGAGAGAAAAAATTGGACAGAAAAAATTGGACAGAAAAATTTTTTTAAAAAAGTTGAGGGAAAAAAACACCCATTGCGCAAACAACAAAGCATATTCGCATTATCAAATGTGAAAGATTTACAGTAAATACATTGTTAAAATCTTTATTAAATATGAATATTGCATAAATCTGTTTTATCGTGTTTTAAGCTACTTAATGGCAAAGGGCTCTACTGCACTTATTTATATATATATATATATAAATATATATATATATATATATATATATATATATATATATATATATATATATATAATGTGTACATATATATTTATTAAAGGACCAGTAAATACAGTATATTTGCATAATCAACAAATGCATGATAACAAGACAATGCAATAGCACTTAGGGGTAAATTTATCAAGTGTCGGGTGGACAGCATTCGCTCTCGTCATTTATCATTGCACAAGCATTCACGGCCAATCGGCCGCTAGCAGGGGCGTCAATCATCTGATCGTATCCAATTGGGATTATTGCTCTGAGGTGGCGGATGAGATAAGGAGCAGCAGTCTTACAACCGCTGCTTCTTAAATAAAATAAAGTGTAAAAAACGACTGTGCACATTTTCGGCTATATTACAAGTTTTGTGGTAAGAGCGGTGCGGTACTAACTTGCAAGTTATTGTCACCGCTCACTTCCCTACAGCGCTGGCATTACAGGTTTTCATAAACCCGGTGTTAACAGGAAAGAAGTGAGCATAGAGCAAAATTGAGCTCCATACCGCACTCCAATACCAGCACTGCTGAAAGCAGCGGTGAGCTGGTTTTACTTGCTCGTGCATGATTTCCCCGTAGACATCAATGGGGAGAGCCAGCTGAAAAAAAGCCTAACACCTGCAAAAAAGCAGCGTAAAGCTCCGTAACACAGCCCCATTGATTCCTATGGAGAAACTAAATTTATGTTTACACCTAACACCCTAACATGAACCCCGAGTCTAAACACCCCTAATCATACACTTATTAACCCCTAATCTGCCGCCCCGACATCTCCGACACCTACATTATATTTATTAACCCCTAATCTGCCGCCCCGACATCGCCGACACCTACATTATACTTATTAACCCCTAATCTGCCGCTCCGGACATCGCCATCATTATAATAAACATATTAACCCCTAAACCGCGTCTCAAACAATAGTTAAATATTGTAAGGTTTTAAATAAAAAAAATTCCTAAAGAAGGGATTTTTTAACTTTGAAGGATGCACTTTTTTAGCAGTTCTGTGACCCCTTGACTCAAAAACATTGTACTTGATAGGCTGAAACGGTCCGAGTGGTGACCATAAAACTTAAAATTTAACTTTTATTATACTATATTATATAAAAATTGTTGGATGTGTGTGTGTGTGTGAGTTAAAAACACAAAGGAACTCGAAATTGCATTCATTCAAATACCTGTGGGTATAGGTTGCATAAATATGATGGGTAAATTAACACTGTATTGGGAATAAGAATCTGGCTGACTAAATAATCCACATTTCTACAGTATTTAGGAAATTGGAATTATATCTGAGAGTAGATAAGGATTTATTACTGTGCTCAATTGGTTCATTGGGGACTATTGTTAAATGTCATTAAATATAGGTCCTGTGGTTAGTACAATTTAGCAATATCTTTTTGTGTGAGAAAAGAGAAAAGAGTTGCCACAATATTTTGTTAGTTGGTGTGCCCAAATAGTTCTATTTGCTTGCTAGTATTGGATTGCAAGCTTAAAGTTTTTGTTGTATTTCAGCTTTTATTCTTAAAATATTAGGAGCCTTGTAATAGAGTCAGATCTGTATATAATTATAGTTTGTACAACATTTGAGTGACAATATTTGGTGTGTTTGGTGTATCACACTTTTCTCAAATAATGAAAGCTTTATTAATGGGGTTAGTTAATAATGATTTTAAACATATCTGATACAACAATCGAATATTACTGCTGAAAAATGAGGATATATAAATATACTTCTATCCTTCAGCGCAGTTTAATTAAATCCTCTCTGTAATTAATGGTATAATCTGTCAGTGTGATATACCTTTAAGGTATATCCCCGCCCATTCTTAGCACCAACCTACTTAAAGGGCCATTATACACTCATTTTTTCTTTGCATAAATGTTTTGTAGATGATCTATTTATAAAGCCCATAAAGTTTTTTAGTTTTTTTTTAAATGTATAATTTTGCTTATTTTTAAAGAACATTGCTCTGATTTTCAGACTCCTAACCAAGCCCCAAAGTTTTATTTGAATACCGTCAGCTACCTTCTCCAGCTTGCTCCTGTTTGTGTAAAGGGTCTTTTCATATGCAAAAGAAGGGGGAGGGGGGAGTGTCTTATTTCCCACTTGAAGTGGGCTTTCCAACTACCTTTTCAACAGAGCTAAACTGAAAGCTTCGAAGTACATTTTTAAACCATTTTATACTGGATTTTTATATCAGTATCTGTGCATCTTATTCTTTATAGTAGTGTCTATTGCATGCAGTTATATGAAAATGAGTGTATACTGTCCCTTTAAGGAGCTCAGCCTCAGGTTACCTTGCCTGAAAATTGTAGTAAGCAATGAGCTAGTAACTTTTTCTCATTTTGCCCAAGCCTATCTCTTTTTCCTCATCCTACGCTATTTTCTGACAGTTCAGCTGGATTTCTGTCAGTGTCTCAACGCTACTGTTATTTCCCTGTTAATTACTTACTTGCAGCCTATTTTTCCTCTCAGCCAGGACCGGCTGTTATTCTCCTACAGATCACTCCACATCTCTCCCGGGCGGAACTCATTCCTCCGGCGTTCCGGAAGTCAGTCACACTCACACTGGACGCGGAAGCGGTCGGTAAAGTATCTCTCTGGGAAATTACTCTAAACAAGGTACCGCTCAGCTCTAGTTTATAACCGGTGACTGTTTATGTTTTGCTATGTATACACGGCTTACTGTTTCTGTGAAATCAGGCTAATGATGGTATAATATTCTCAATCTGAATTACCGCATCTTCTGCCGCTTATGTGTGACATTAGAACCAGCACTAACTCGCAATCTAACCTTCCTGCTTATAACTGCTTAATATACTTCTGGAGTGAATGGACATCTGTAAATATTTTATTATGAATGGTTTTGTGTGAGTGTGTGAAGAAGTAACATACTTAAAACGGAATCTACAAGTTTGAGCTCTTTATTTTGGATTACAGTCTAACTGGATATTCATGTGCAAGTGTGTGAAGAAATAACATACTTATAAGGAATACTTCAGTGTGAACTTTTCTATCTAGGATTTCAGCCTATTAATCCTTCTTATACCAAAAGTGTCTATAACTTGGAACTGATTAACCCCTGAAGTCTCAGAAAATCTAGTTAACTATCTCTCCCAAATTTGTTAGGGCATATATTTTCATATAATCCTATGTGTCACGTAGCATATTAAATCTTAACCTATTAATAATGTTTGGTCATTATTTATAAATCTATCTCTAAGTCTAATCCAAAGACATTGTGTCATCTATTCAAAAAATCTTCTTCAGTAATTTGTCTCACTGTATATTCTCCAGTTAAACAAAGCCATTGCTCTCTGGAGAATACAAATTAAGAGATACACTACTATTTAAGTAGTTTAAACTTCAAGGTAAACTTAAACATTGGGATAACAACAAGTCTGTATCTCACAGTCAGATACTGGTTATTTATGCTGTCTAGTAGGCTACTATTGTAATTCCCAATTCGTTTACAACTAATGTGAAAAAGGCTGAATTAACAGTCTAACATTCACTCAATATTATTGCAGTTACCGTAATCGTTACGATAATGTTGAATTATATGTTACTTTCTTTTACAAGATATACCGAGTCCACGGGCTTCATCCTTAACTTGTGGGATATATTCCTCCTGCTAACAGGAAGTGGCAAAGAGCACCACAGCAGAGCTGCTATATAGCTCCTCCCCTAACTCCTCCCCCCAGTCATTCTCTTTGCCTATGCTAGCAATAGGAAGGGTAAAGTTTATGTGGTGATAAAAAGATAGTTTAGTTTTTCTTCAATCAAGAATTTTTTATTTTAAATGGTACCGGTGAGTACTGTTTTTACTCTGGCATGACATGGAAGAAGAATCATGCCCTGAGTCTGATGATCGTAGCAGTAGTAACTAAGATTTTCGTTCCCACAAGTTTTGCTGAGGAAGTATAGGAAAAGTCTTTAGTATGGGGGAACGATTTCTTGCTGCAAGCAATATCAAGGTATGTGCAGTCATTTCCATTCTGAGGAGACCTGATAGATTAGAATTTGGCTGACATATTCCCCATGCGGGGAAAGGGTAAGCAGTATTCCTTTTTAGAGGGTAGTACTGTGGTAACCTGTGTATTATTATCCCATTCTAGATAACATGGGATACTTCAGGGCTACGTGGTTTAGACACTGGGGCAGCCTAGGAAACACCTGATGTTAAACGACTATGAGGTTTATTGAGTCTAATTTGAATATTTTCTGTGGGTTTCACACGGCATATTTATTACATAAGAAAAAGCAGTATGTACATATGGGGTTTTTTTTAAACTCTTCCCATACGGTTTTCTCAATTTTTGGCTCATCAGATATGATGGACGGGGCCTAATTTTGCGCTTTATTGCGCAGTTAGTCTCTGGAGAGGTAGCAGCCATTAGCTCCGGTTGGAACCAGACTGTAAGGCTATACTTTGGAGTGGGACCGGATCGTTTTGACAGGTCTTGGGGGCAGGAAGGCGTCACAGCGGAGCTGTGGCGAGGTGCAGAAGTCATTAAGTGAAATTTGTCTGCAAATCGTTTTTACTGCCTAATTTCCTAAAATTTAATTTTTACTCTCCTATTACTTGTGGTGCAATATCCGATAGCACATTAGGCTCTAATAACAACATAATTGTTCATTTTGATTATCGTTTTAACAACTTTTCACATATAATAAAGATTGGGAACGACTGGTGCTGTTATAACTAGTCTGTACAACATGTCTGACATGGGAAGTCAGTGTTCTATGTGTTTAGAAGCCATGGTGGCACCCCCTCTTACATTGTGTCCTTCTTGTACTGAAAGGGCCTTACACTGTAAAGATCACATTTTAAATAAATAAATTGGGCCTCAGGAGGGTTCTCAGTCTAAGAGAATCAGGATATGCCATCTAATTCTCCCCAAGTGTCACAACCTTTAACACCCACGCAAGCGACGCCAAGTACTTCTAGTGCGTCTACTTCTTTTACTTTGCAAGATATGGCTGCAGTCATGTCTACTACCCTTACAGAAGTATTGTCTAAACTGCCAGGTTTGCAGGGTACAGGTTTGCAGGGTAAAGGCCATAGGTCAGATATTAATGCAAATACTGAACCTTCTGACGCCTTAGTGGCTATTTCCAATGTGAACTCCCAATGCTCTGATTTGGGGGTTAGGGATTTCATGTCTGAGGGGGAAATTTCAGAGTCAGGAAATGTATTACCTCAGACAGATTCGGACTTCGTGTCCTTTAAATTTAAATTAGAACACCTCCGCTTATTGCTCATGGAGGTTCTGGCGACTCTGGATGATTGTGACCCGATCACGATTCCCCCAGAAAAATTGTGTAAAATGGACAAATATTTGGAAGTACCTACTTACACGGATGTTTTTCCGGTTCCTAAGAGAATTTCGGAAATTGTTAAAAAGGAATGGGATAGACCAGGTATTCCGTTTTCTCCCCCTCCTAATTTTAGAAAAATGTTTCCCATATCTGACAGCATGCAGGATTTTTGGCAATTGATTCCCAAGGTGGAGGGAGCTATATCTACTCTAGCTAAACGTACAACTATACCCATTGAGGACAGTTGTGCTTTTAAAGACCCTATGGATAAAAAATTAGAGGGTCTTCTAAAGAAAATTTTTGTTCACCAGGGTTTTCTCTTACCGCCTATAGCTTGCATGGTTCCAGTAACTACTGCAGCTGCTTTTTGGCTTGAAGCCCAGGAAGAATCTCTGAAGATTGAGACACCTTTAGAGGACATTTTAGACAGAATTAAGGCTCTTAAACTAGCTAATTCTTTAATGACTGATGCTGCTTTTCAAATTGCAAAGTTAGCAGCAAAAAACGCAGGTTTTGCCATTGTAGATCGTTATGGTGAAAGTCATGGTTGGCGTAAACAAAATAATTTTCGTTCCTTTCGAAATTTTAAAGGAACATCCTCTGCTTCCTCTTCCTCCACTAAGCAGGAAGGGAACTTTGCACAATCCAAGGCGGTCTGGAGACCTAACCAGGCCTGGAATAAAGGTAAACAAGTCAAAAAGTCAGCTGCTGCTACCAAGACAGCATGAAGGGGCAGCCCCCTATCCGGGACCAGATCTAGTAGGGGGCAGACTCTCTTCCTTTGATCAGGCTTGGGCAAGGGATGTACAGGACCACTGGGCGTTGGAAATTGTGACCCAGGGGTATCAGTTGGAATTCAAGGACTTCCCCCCATAGGGAAGATTTCATCTTTCAAGATTGTCTGTAGACCAGACAAAAAGAGAGGCGTTCTTACACTGTGTAAAAGACCTCTACACCATGGGTGTAATTTGCCCAGTTCCAGATCGGGAACGAGGGCAGGGGTTCTATTCAAACTTATTTGTGGTTCCCAAAAAAGAGGGAACCATCATCAGTCCCATCGTTCAAGATGGAGACCATTCGTACAATTCTGCCTATGATCCAGGAGGGTCAATACATGACGATGGTGGATCTGAAGGAAGCGTACCTTCACATCCCGATCCACGAGGATCATCATCAGTTCCTGCAATTTGCATTTCAGGACAAAAATGATCAGTTTGTGGCCCTTCCCTTTGGGTTGGCCACGGCTCCCAGGACCTTCACAAAGGTTCTAGGGTCTCTTCTAGCTGTTCTCAGACCGCGAGGCATAGCGGTGGCGCCCTATCTGCACGATATCTTGATCCAGGTGTCAACCTATCATCTGTCCAAATCTCACACTTACATCGTGTTGTCATTTCTGAGAACCCACGGTTGGAAAGTGAATGTAGAGAAGAGTTCACTAGTTCCACAGACAAGAATTCCATTCCTGGGAACTCTGATAGACTCAGCAAACATGAAGATATTTCTGACAGAAGTCAGAAAATCAAAGATTCTAAATACTTGCAGGGCTCTGCAGTCCATTCATCGGCCATCAGTGGCTCAGTGTATGGAAGTCATCGGACTAATGGTAGCGGCAATGGATATCATCCCGTTTGCTCGCTTTCATCTCAGACCACTACAACTGTGCATGCTCAGTCGGTGGAATGGGGATTATGCAAATTTATCTCCTCAGATAAATCTGGATCAAGAGACCACAGACTCTCTTCGGTGGTGGTTGTCGCAGGACAATCTGTCCCAAGGGATGTGCTTCCGCAGGCCATCTTGGGTAATAGTAACGACGGACGCCAGTCTTCTGGGCTGGGGTGCAACGACGGACGCCAGTCTTCTGGGCTGGGGTGCAGTCTGGAATTCCCTGAAGGCTCAGGGTGTGTGGACTCATATTATGGAACTGAGAGCGATATTCAATGCGCTGCTAGCGTGGCCTCAGTTGGCTTTGGCCAAATTCATAAGAATCCAGTCGGACAATATCACGACAGTAGCATATATCAATCATCAGGGGGGAACAAGGAGTTCTCTAGCGATGACAGGAGTATCAAAGATAATTCGATGGGCGGAGGCTCACTCTTGCCATCTGTCTGCGATCTAAGTCGTCAGACTTTTAATCCGGGGGAGTAGGAACTCCATCCGGAGGTGTTTGCGACCTTGATTCATCAATGGGGCACACCGGAATTGGATCTGATGGCATCTAGACAGAATGACATACTTCCATGTTACGGGTCCAGGTCAAGGGATCCCCAGGCTGTACTGATAGATGCTCTAGCAGTACCTTGGTCGTTCAACCTGGCTTATGTGTTTCCACCTTTTCCTCTCCTTCCTCGTGTGATTGCCAGAATCAAGCAGGAGAGGGCTTCAGTAATTCTAATAGCGCCTGCGTGGCCACGCAGGACCTGGAGACTGCCATTGAGAAAGGACCTTCTCATTCAAGGTCCTTTCCAACATCCAAATCTAACTTCTCTGCAGCTGACTGCTTGGAGATTGAACGCTTGATTTTATCTAAGCAGGGTTTTTCTGAGCAAGTCATTGATACTCTGATTCAGGCTCGCAAACCGGTCACTAGAAAAATTTACCATAAGATATGGCGTAAATATCTTTATTGGTGTGAATCCAAAGGTTACTAATGGAGTAAGATTAGGATTCCTAGGATTTTGTCTTTTCTCCAAGAAGGATTGGAGAAGGGATTATCAGCTAGTTCTTTGAAGGGACAAATTTCTGCTTTGTCAATTTTGCTTCACAAGCGTCTGGCAGATGTCCCAGATGTTCAGGCATTTTGTCAGGCTTTAATGAGAATCAAGCCTGTGTTTAAAACAATTGCTCCGCCATGGAGTTTGAATTAAGTTCTTAATGTTCTTCAAGGGGTTCCATTTGAACCCATGCATTCCATAGATATTAAACTGTTATCTTGGAAAGTTTTGTTTTTAGTATCTATTTCTTCGGCTCAAAGAGTTTCTGAGCTTTCTGCATTGCAATGTGATTCCCCTTATCTTATCTTCCATTCGGATAAGGTGGATTTGCGTACTAAATCTGGATTCCTTCCTAAAGTTGTTTCAAATAAGAATATTAATCAGGAAATTGTGGTTCCTTCCTTGTGTCCTAATCCTTCCTCTAAGAAGGAACGTTTGTTACATAATTTGGATGTGGTTCGCTCTTTAAAATTTTATTTACAAGCGACCAAGGATTTCTGTCAAACATCTTCCCTGTTTGTTGTTTATTCTGGGAAGCGTAGGGGTCAAAAAGCTACGGCAACCTCTCTCTCTTTTTGGCTGAGAAGCATCATCCGCCTGGCATATGAGACTGCTGGAAAGCAGCCCCCTGAAAAGATTACGGCTCATTCCACTAGAGCTGTGGCTTCCACTTGGGCTTTTAAAAACGATGCTTCTGTTGAACAGATTTGTAAGGCTGCGACTTGGTCCTCCCTTCATACTTTTTCCAAATTTGACAATTTTGCTTCTTCTGAGGCTGTTTTTTGGAGAAAGGTGCTTCAAGCAGTGGTGCCTATAGTTTAGGTTCCTGTCTTCTCCCTTTCATCCGTGTCCTAAAGCTTTGGTATTGGTATCTCACAAGTAAAGGATGAAGCCCGTGGACTCGGTATATCTTGTAAAAGAAAAGGAAATTTATGCTTACCTGATAAATTAATTTCTTTTACGATATACCGAGTCCACGGCCACCTTGTCATTTTGAGACAGGATTTATTTTTTATATAAACTTCAGTCACCTCTGCCTTGTTGGTTCTTTCCCTTTCTCTTCCTATACCAGTCGAATGACTGGGGGAGGAGTTAGGGGAGGAGCTATATAGCAGCTTTGCTGTGGTGCTCTTTGCCACTTCCTGTTAGCAGGAGGAATATATCCCACAAGTACAGGATGAAGCCCGTGGATTCGGTATACAGTAAAAGAAATTAATTTATCAGGTAAGCATGAATTTCTTTTTTTGTGCCATTAGTTCTGGTCATTAGTAAGGAGGTAACTGGTTAGATAGTTTGCACAAATCAACTGTTTTTTACAGTTAAATAGGATCGTTAGTAAGCCACTAAACAGACGACAAGCTGAACGTTCTAATATGGAACAATTATATTTTTTATCGTTTAACGTAATCGCTTCAGAACGTATTAGTACATTATACTTTAAACAGACTGATGTATTATCATTACAGGGGTTCAGCTGCCTTAATATTAGGTTAGGAACACAGTCTCAAATTCCACAAACGGAAGAGCTTAGCTGGATACAGTGAGTACTATCCAGAGTTTTAGATCTAAATTTGTATTCTATAGTCAGCTGTTAGTTGCAAACTGACAGTGAGTTTTTACCCTATTGCTTCTATCTAATAATAATGCATATCGAGTTACAATGCAATTTAAAAACTGGCTGGGAATTAGAGCATAGCCTCCCTTATTATGTTTCGCCGAATTTGTTTTCGGCTTTTTCAAAACTGACAAGGCTGATTGGAATAGCCAATTGAATGCAAGCTCAATCCTATTGGCTGATTGGATCAGCCAATAGGATGAAAGCTCAATCCTATTGGCTGATTGCAACAGCCAATAGGATTTTTTTCCCTTTAATTCTATCAGCCAATCGGAATGTAAGGGACGCCATCTTGGATGAGGACACTTAAAGGGAACTTCATTTTCCAGCGGCGATCGGAAGAAGAGGATGCTCAGCGCCGGATGTCTTGAAGATGGGCATGCTCCGTGCCGGATGGATGAAGATAGAAGATGCCGTCTGGATGAAGACTTCTGCCGGCTTGGATGAAGACTTCTGCCGGCTTGGATGAGGACTTCTGCCCGCTTGGATGAAGACTTCTGCCGGCTGGATGAGGATGATGTCCGGTCTTTGAAAACTGTAAGTGGATCGTCGGGGGTTAGTGTTAGGTTTTTTTTAAGTGTTTATTGGGTGGGTTTAATTTTTAGCTTAGGGGTTGGGCACCATAAAAGAGCTAAATGCCCTTTAAAGGGCAATGCCCATCCAAATGCCCTTTTTAGGGCAATGGTTAGCTTAGGTTTATTTAGATAGAATTTTATTTGGGGAGGTTTGGTTGTGTGGGTGGTGGGTTTTACTGTTAGGGGGTTGTTTGTATTTCTTTTACAGGTAAAAGAGCTGATATATTTGGGGCAATGCCCCGCAACAAGCCCTTTTAAGGGCTATTGGCAGTTTAGTGTAGGCTAGTTGTTTTTTTTATTTGGGTGGGCTTTTTTATTTTGATAGGGCTAATAGATTAAAAGTAATTCGTTTTTATTTTAAATAATTTCATTTTTTATTTTGTGTAATTTAGTGTTTAATTTTTTTGTAATTTAGATAATTGTATTTGATTAATTTAATGTTTTTATTTTATTGTAATGTTAGTTCTTAGTGTAAGGCAGGTTAGGTTTTATTTTAAAGGTAACTTTGTATTTATTTTAACTAGGTAGTTAGTAAATAGTTAATAACTATTTGCTAACTAGTCTACATAGTTAAAATAAATACAAACTTACCTGTGAAATAAAATTAAAACCTAAGCTAGCTACAATGTAACTATTAGTTATTTTGTAGCTAGCTTAGGTTTTATTTTACAGGGAAGTTTGTATTTAGTTTTAAATAGGAATTATTTAGGTAATAATTGTAAGTTTTATTTAGATTTATTTTAATTATATTAAAGTTAGGGGGTGTTAGGGTTAGGCTTAGGGTTACGTTAGGGTTAGGTTTAGGGGTTAATATATTTATGTAGTTATGCGGGAGGGCGGTGGTTTAGGGGTTAATAGGTTTACTATAGTGGCGACGAGATTGGGGAGCGGCGTAATAGGGGTTAATACATTTTTTAAGTGGTGGCGATGTCCGGAGCGGCAGATTAGAGGTTAATAATTTTTATTTTGTGTACTTTGTAACAGTTTAGTTATGAGTTTTATGCTACAGCTTTGTAACGTAAAACTCATAACTGCTGAGTTTAGATGGCGGTACGGATCTTGAGGTTATAGAGTGTACCGCTCACTTTTGGCCTCCCAGGTAAACTCGTAATACCGGTGCTATGGAAGTCCCATTGAAAAACAGAATTTATGTTTACCTGATAAATTACTTTCTCCAACGGTGTGTCCGGTCCACGGCGTCATCCTTACTTGTGGGATATTCTCCTCCCCAACAGGAAATGGCAAAGAGCCCAGCAAAGCTGGTCACATGATCCCTCCTAGGCTCCGCCTTCCCCAGTCATTCGACCGACGTAAAGGAGGAATATTTGCATAGGAGAAACCATATGATACCGTGGTGACTGTAGTTAAAGAAAATAAATTATCAGACCTGATTAAAAAACCAGGGCGGGCCGTGGACCGGACACACCGTTGGAGAAAGTAATTTATCAGGTAAACATAAATTCTGTTTTCTCCAACATAGGTGTGTCCGGTCCACGGCGTCATCCTTACTTGTGGGAACCAATACCAAAGCTTTAGGACACGGATGAAGGGAGGGAGCAAATCAGGTCACCTAGATGGAAGGCACCACGGCTTGCAAAACCTTTCTCCCAAAAATAGCCTCAGAAGAAGCAAAAGTATCAAACTTGTAAAATTTAGTAAAAGTGTGCAGTGAAGACCAAGTCGCTGCCTTACATATCTGATCAACAGAAGCCTCGTTCTTGAAGGCCCATGTGGAAGCCACAGCCCTAGTGGAATGAGCTGTGATTCTGTCAGGAGGCTGCCGTCCGGCAGTCTCGTAAGCCAATCTGATGATGCTTTTAATCCAAAAAGAGAGAGAGATAGAAGTTGCTTTTTGACCTCTCCTTTTACCAGAATAAACAACAAACAAGGAAGATGTTTGTCTAAAATCCTTTGTAGCATCTAAATAGAATTTTAGAGCACGAACAACATCCAAATTGTGCAACAAACGTTCCTTCTTTGAAACTGGATTCGGACACAAAGAAGGCACGACTATCTCCTGGTTAATGTTTTTGTTAGAAACAACTTTCGGAAGAAAACCAGGTTTAGTACGTAAAACCACCTTATCTGCATGGAACACCAGATAAGGAGGAGAACACTGCAGAGCAGATAATTCTGAAACTCTTCTAGCAGAAGAAATTGCAACCAAAAACAAAACTTTCCAAGATAATAAATTAATATCAACGGAATGTAAGGGTTCAAACGGAACCCCCTGAAGAACTGAAAGAACTAAATTGAGACTCCAAGGAGGAGTCAAAGGTTTGTAAACAGGCTTGATTCTAACCAGAGCCTGAACAAAGGCTTGAACATCTGGCACAGCTGCCAGCTTTTTGTGAAGTAACACAGACAAGGCAGAAATCTGTCCCTTCAAGGAACTTGCAGATAATCCTTTCTCCAAACCTTCTTGAAGAAAGGATAGAATCTTAGGAATTTTTACCTTGTCCCAAGGGAATCCTTTAGATTCACACCAACAGATATATTTTTTCCATATTTTGTGGTAAATTTTTCTAGTTACAGGCTTTCTGGCCTGAACAAGAGTATCAATGACAGAATCTGAGAATCCTCGCTTTGATAAGATCAAGCGTTCAATCTCCAAGCAGTCAGTTGGAGTGAGACCAGATTCGGATGTTCGAACGGACCTTGAACAAGAAGGTCTCGTCTCAAAGGTAGCTTCCATGGTGGAGCCGATGACATATTCACCAGGTCTGCATACCAAGTCCTGCGTGGCCACGCAGGAGCTATCAAGATCACCGATGCCCTCTCCTGATTGATCCTGGCTACCAGCCTGGGGATGAGAGGAAACGGCGGGAATACATATTTCACCACAGTGTCTTAAAGCCTTAAAAGTATTGCACACCAAATTTGGAAGCTTTAACCCTTAAAATAACGGAACCGGAGCCGTTTTTATATTTAACCCCTTTACAGTCCCTGGTATCTGCTTTGCTGAGACCCAACCAAGCCCAAAGGGGAATACGATACCAAATGACGCCTTCAGAAAGTCTTTTCTATGTATCAGAGCTCCTCACACATGCATCTGCATGTCATGCTTCTCAAAAACAAGTGCGCAATACAGGCGCGAAAATGAGACTCTGCCTATGATTAGGGAAAGCCCCTAGAGAATAAGGTGTCCAATACAGTGCCTGCCGGTTATTTTACAAAATTCCCAAGATTAAAATAATTCCTCAAGGCTATGGAGTATAAAATATGTTTATATATAAATCGATTTAGCCCAGAAAATGTCTACAGTCTTAAAAAGCCCTTGTGAAGCCCTTTTTTTTTCTGTCTGTAATAAAAATGGCTTACCGGATCCCATAGGGAAAATGACAGCTTCCAGCATTACATCGTCTTGTTAGAATGTGTCATACCTCAAGCTGCAAAAGTCTGCTCACTGTTCCCCCAACTGAAGTTAATTCCTCTCAACAGTCCTGTGTGGAAACAGCCATCGATTTTAGTAACGGTTGCTAAAATCATTTTCCTCTTACAAACAGAAATCTTCATCTCTTTTCTGTTTCAGAGTAAATAGTACATACCAGCACTATTTTAAAATAACAAACTCTTGATTGAATAATAAAAACTACAGTTAAACACTAAAAAACTCTAAGCCATCTCCGTGGAGATGTTGCCTGTACAACGGCAAAGAGAATGACTGGGGAAGGCGGAGCCTAGGAGGGATCATGTGACCAGCTTTGCTGGGCTCTTTGCCATTTCCTGTTGGGGAGGAGAATATCCCACAAGTAAGGATGACGCCGTGGACCGGACACACCTATGTTGGAGAAAAGGACTTTTTAAAAAGTGCGGTACTGATGTTGCGTGACAGCCAAAAAAGGTGTGCAGTCCACCTATACTTACAAGACTTGTAATAGCGGCGTTAGGGAAAAAGCATTGTTATGAAGCATAACGACACTTTTTCACTCATAACACCAAACTCGTAATCTAGCTGAATGTTAGCTGCTGATAGAGCTCTGGAGAATAAATTGTCTCATGTATTTTTCTCGCATATTTTCCATAATAAAAAAGGTGAATACATTTCATATACCAATAAAAGCTAAAACATCCCGAGTCTTTAATGTCACAATAGCAGTGGCTGCTCCCTGCCTGTCAATATCCTTACAAAGGATATATATAGGTCCCATATAATGTAACAGTGCACAGTCTCCCATACATAGAAGACAAAAAGGCACTTACCTGCAGTCTGGCCGTCTGGCAGGAGGACAACTTACACAGTATAAGAGGACACATACTCTCTACACATACCTGTAGAGAGAAAAGAACACAGTAAACCTACTCTGGCTTTCTATACCATGGGCAGCAAATATTTTAGGAAAATGCAGCAAGGCCCACTTTACAAGTTCCTAACTGCTTTAAAGCCACCACTGCGCTTACTTAAGAGACTAACGTAGAGTACGGCTAGACCCAGTCCTTGAAAAGGAGGAAAGAACAGAGTAAACCTACTCTGGCTTTTTTAAGTAGTTAAAATCTTGCTTGTAATACAACCTTCTTCAGACACCAAAAACACTTTACCTCCTCCATGCACCAAGGCAAAGAGAATGACTGGGGGTTGAGGGAAGGGAAGAAATACTTAACGGTTTTGATTGTGGTGCTCTTTGCCTCCTCCTGCTGGCCAGGAGTAATATTCCCAACAGTAATTGATGAAGTTGTGGACTCACCATATCTTAGGAAAGAAATAAAGATATATTCTAAAACTTTATATTATCAGTGTATTTGCACAAAGCACCCCAGAAGACAGAAAAAAGCAAAATAATTTCCCTCAGGAAAAAGTTTTTATTACACCCCGTCAGCAGGTCCTATGAGGGTACTCCTGGGCATATAAAGGATTAAACCTGGGACCAGATAGCTTGTAAGGTCTGGAGACAGGCCCAGAGTAATTTAGCCACTTGGAGATCAGGTGAGGGAGAGAAAGGGCACCAAAGAGGGAGGGCAGAGCATAATTCCAAAACAATGTGCAGGCTGTGAGAAAAAACACTAAAACATACCATAAAAATGTTTTCTTTAATAAAATAAAAACACTTTGATCCCCTTGTGTCCCCAACTCTAACCACATCCATTATGAGCTGAACCGCTAACTGGATAATGCAATTAGCGGCTTTTTTAAAGATGTAAAAAGTGAACCTTATCTTAATTCTAGGTTTTCTAAAATATGTAAAGCGTGAATGTTTTTGTTCTGAGAGGAAGAATAGTGAACTCAGGTCTAAAACATATTGAGGGCTGAGAAGGGGAAGTAAGGCAATGAAAAAAGAGGGATTTTAACTCTGAATTCCATAATTTTTGGTAGTAAACACTTAGGTAAAGCATAATGTGTAAAGACTGAGAACTCCCAACCATGTAGTACCTATAAAAGTTGAGTACTAGGGATAGTAACTGGGCTGTGTTTATTGTCTGAGTCACTTAACTAAACTGCAGCACCCATTCACTGCATCTTACCAGTTTGCTAATGCCTTTCTCCCTCATAGAATGCTGATCCAGTAGAGAGCCCATCCAGTATAAGTAAATATACTGCAGAGGATACTTGCATATATTCCAGCAACTCCTCAGCTAGAAACTAAGAGATGGGGCCCCTGGTAGTTATGGATGAGATATTTACCCGTGAGGGTACAGGCATGAAATAACTGAGATATTCCTTTACCCCTACTTCATTGAGAATCTTGGATAAATTATCCTGAAGTCTTCCCTGAGTAAAGATGGAAGAGGGGTACTGGAACAAGTCAGGTCTGAGCTACCAATAAATGATAAGATGGAAAATAATAAAATCTTGCTTGCAGAGCACCTCTCTCCTCAGAGGCCAAGAACAACCTGAGTGGGGAGAGGAGATGGGAGGCATTAAAGCTTGACCTCCTCCTACTGGCAGGAAAACTTAAATTATGCTTACCTGATAATATTCTTTTATTCTGACGGAAAGAGACCACAGCTGCATTCATTACTTTTGGGAATTCAGAACCTGGCCACCAGGAGGAGGCAAAGACACCCCAACCAAAGGTTTAAATACTTCCTGCACTTCCCTCATCCCCCAGTCATTCTGCCGAGGGTACAAGGAACAGTAGGAGAAATATCAGGGTGAAACAGGTGCCAGAAGAAGAAATTAAATTACAGCCGTCTCATCGATAAATGCAGGCTGGGAGCTGTGGACTCCTCCCGTCAGAAGAAAAGAAAATGAACAGGTAAGCATACTAAGTTTTTCTTCTTAAACGGGAAGAGTCCACAGCTGCAATTATTACTTTTGTGAAACAATACCCAAGCTATAGAGGACACTGAATGTAAACAAAGGGCGGGTAAAGAAGGCGGCCCCTTCGAAAGGTTGCCACAGCCTGAAATTACCTATAAAAACTGAAAAACAAAAATAACTGCCCCTCAGTTAAACAACTGGCATGCCGTGCTGGAGACCACTCAAAATCCTTTGATTCCACTGAGCACAAAGCCCCCAAGGAGCCAAGAACCGCAGGCTCCCAAATCGCACAAACTTACCCCAAGGAAAAGCATCTCCACCTAAACCCGAAGGGGAGAACGGAGTACCCGAAAGGAGATCCAAAGGACCGTCAGAATAGGGTAAGAAACCCCAAAGACAAAGCGAAACGAAGGTTGTTACAGAACAACCACCCAGGGAAAACATAATTTATGCTTACCTGATAAATTCCTTTCTTCTGTTGTGTGATCAGTCCACGGGTCATCATTACTTCTGGGATATTAGCTGCTCCCCTACAGGAAGTGCAAGAGGATTCACCCAGCAGAGTTGCTATATAGCTCCTCCCCTCTACGTCACCTCCAGTCATTCGACCAAAGACTAACGAGAAAGGAGAAACCAAGGGTGTAGTGGTGACTGAATTATAATTTAAAAAATATGCACCTGCCTTAAAAACAGGGCGGGCCGTGGACTGATCACACAACAGAAGAAAGGAATTTATCAGGTAAGCATAAATTATGTTTTCTTCTGTTATGTGTGATCAGTCCACGGGTCATCATTACTTCTGGGATACCAATACCAAAGCAAAAGTACACGGATGACGGGAGGGATAGGCAGGCTCATTATACAGAAGGAACCACTGCCTGAAGAACCTTTCTCCCAAAAATAGCCTCCGAAGAAGCAAAAGTGTCAAATTTGTAAAATTTGGAAAAAGTATGAAGCGAAGACCAAGTTGCAGCCTTGCAAATCTGTTCAACAGAGGCCTCATTCTTAAAGGCCCAAGTGGAAGCCACAGCTCTAGTGGAATGAGCTGTAATTCTTTCAGGAGGCTGCTGTCCAGCAGTCTCATAGGCTAAACGTATTAAGCTACGAAGCCAAAAAGAGAGAGAGGTAGCCGAAGCTTTTTGACCTCTCCTCTGTCCAGAATAAACGACAAACAGGGAAGAAGTTTGGCGAAAATCTTTAGTTGCCTGCAAGTAGAACTTGAGGGCACGAACTACATCCAGATTGTTGTAGAAGACGTTCCTTCTTTGAAGAAGGATTTGGACACAAGGATGGAACAACAATCTCTTGATTGATATTCCTGTTAGTGACTACCTTAGGTAAGAACCCAGGTTTAGTACGCAGAACTACCTTGTCTGAGTGAAAGATCAGATAAGGAGAATCACAATGTAGGGCTGATAACTCAGAGACTCTTCGAGCCGAGGAAATAGCCATTAAAAATAGAACTTTCCAAGATAACAATTTTATATCAATGGAATGAAGGGGTTCAAACGGAACACCCTGTAAAACGTTAAGAACTAAGTTTAAACTCCATGGCGGAGCAACAGTTTTAAACACAGGCTTGATCCTAGTTAAAGCCTGACAAAAGGCTTGGATGTCTGAATTTTCTGACAGACGCCTGTGAAACAAGATGGACAGAGCTGAAATCTGTCCCTTTAATGAGCTAGCCGATAAACCCTTTTCTAAACCTTCTTGTAGAAAAGACAATATCCTTGGAATCCTAACCTTACTCCAAGAGTAATCTTTGGATTCACACCAGTATAGGTATTTACGCCATATTTTATGGTAAATCTTTCTGGTAACAGGCTTCCTAGCCTGTATCAGGGTATCAATAACCGACTCAGAAAAACCACGTTTTGATAAAATCAAGCGTTCAATTTCCAAGCAGTCAGCTTCAGAGAAGTTAGACTTTGATGTTTGAATGGACCCTGAATCAGAAGGTCCTGTCTTAGAGGTAGAGACCAAGGCGGACAGGATGACATGTCCACTAGATCTGCATACCAAGTCCTGCGCGGCCATGCAGGCGCTATTAGAATCACTGATGTTTTCTCCTGTTTGATTTTGGCAATCAATCGAGGAAGCAGCGGGAAGGGTGGAAACACATAAGCCATCCTGAAGTTCCAAGGTGCTGTCAAAGCATCTATCAGAACCGCTCCCGGATCCCTGGATCTGGATCCGTAGCGAGGAAGTTTGGCGTTCTGGCGAGACGCCATGAGATCTATCTCTGGTTTGCCCCAACGTTGAAGTATTTGGGCAAAGACCTCCGGATGAAGTTCCCACTCCCCCGGATGAAGAGTCTGGCGACTCAAGAAATCCGCCTCCCAGTTCTCCACTCCCGGGATGTGGATTGCTGACAGATGGCAAGAGTGAGACTCTGCCCAGCGAATTATCTTTGATACTTCTATCATTGCTAGGGAGCTTCTTGTCCCTCCTTGATGGTTGATGTAAGCTACAGTCGTGATGTTGTCCGACTGAAACCTGATGAACCCCCGAGTCTTTAACTGGGGCCAAGCTAGAAGGGCATTGAGAACTGCTCTCAATTCCAGAACGTTTATTGGCAGGAGACTTTCCTCCTGACTCCATTGTCCCTGAGCCTTCAGAGAATTCCAGACAGCGCTGGCTGGCGTCTGTTGTTACAATTGTCCAGTCCGGCCTGCTGAACGGCATCCCCCTGGACAGATGTGGCCGAGAAAGCCACCATAGAAGAGAGTTTCTGGTCTCTTGATCCAGATTCAGAGTGGGGGACAAATCTGAGTAATCCCCATTCCACTGACTCAGCATGCACAATTGCAGCGGTCTGAGATGTAGGCGTGCAAAGGGAACTATGTCCATTGCTGCTACCATTAAGCCGATCACCTCCATGCATTGAGCTACTGACGGGAGTTGAATGGAATGAAGGACACGGCATGCATTTAGAAGCTTTGTTAATCTGTCTTCTGTCAGATAAATCTTCATTTCTACAGAATCTATAAGAGTCCCCAAGAATGGAACTCTTGTGAGAGGAAAGAGAGAACTCTTCTTTTCGTTCACTTTCCATCCGTGCGACCTTAGAAATGCCAGAACTAACTCTGTATGAGACTTGGCAGTTTGAAAGCTTGAAGCTTGTATCAGAATGTCGTCTAGGTACGGAGCTACCGAAATTCCTCGCGGTCTTAGTACCGCCAGAAGGGCACCCAGAACCTTTGTAAAGATTCTTGGAGCCGTAGCCAATCCGAATGGAAGGGCTACAAACTGGTAATGCCTGTTTAAGAAGGCAAACCTTAGATACCGGTAATGATCTTTGTGAATCGGTATGTGAAGGTAAGCATCCTTTAAATCCACTGTGGTCATGTACTGACCCTCTTGGATCATGGGTAAGATTGTCCGAATAGTTTCCATTTTGAACGATGGAACTCTTAGGAATTTGTTTAGGATCTTTAAATCCAAGATTGGCCTGAAAGTTCCCTCTTTTTTGGGAACCACAAACAGGTTTGAGTAAAACCCTTGTCCTTGTTCCGACCGCGGAACTGGATGGATCACTCCCATTAATAATAGATCTTGTACACAGCGTAGAAACGCGTCTTTCTTTATTTGGTTTGTTGACAACCTTGACAGATGAAATCTCCCTCTTGGGGGAGAGGATTTGAAGTCTAGAAGGTATCCCTGAGATATGATCTCTAGCGCCCAGGGATCCTGGACATCTCTTGCCCAAGCCTGGGCGAAGAGAGAGAGTCTGCCCCCCACTAGATCCGGTCCCGGATCGGGGGCCCTCGGTTCATGCTGTCTTTGGGACAGCAGCAGGTTTACTGGCCTGCTTGCCCTTGTTCCAGGACTGATTAGGCTTCCAGCCTTGTCTGTAACGAGCAACAGCTCCTCCCTGTTTTGGTGCAGTGGAAGTTGGCGCTGCTCCTGCTTTGAAATTCCGAAAGGGACGAAAATTAGACTGTCTAGCCTTAGCTTTGGCTTTGTCTTGAGGTAGGGCGTGGCCCTTACCTCCTGTAATGTCAGCAATAATTTCTTTCAAACCGGGCCCAAATAAAGTTTGCCCCTTGAAAGGTATACTAAGTAATTTGGACTTAGACGTTACATCAGCCGACCAGGATTTTAGCCACAGCGCTCTGCGTGCCTGAATGGCGAATCCTGAATTCTTAGCCGTAAGTTTGGTTAAATGTACTACGGCCTCCGAAATGAATGAATTAGCTAGTTTAAGGACTCTAAGCCTGTCCGTAATGTTGTCCAGCGTAGCTGAACTAAGGTTCTCTTCCAGAGACTCAATCCAAAATGCTGCCGCAGCCGTGATCGGCGCGATGCATGCAAGGGGTTGTAATATAAAACCTTGTTGAATAAACATTTTCTTAAGGTAACCCTCTAATTTTTTATCCATAGGATCTGAAAAAGCACAGCTATCCTCCACCGGGATAGTGGTACGCTTAGCTAAAGTAGAAACTGCTCCCTCCACCTTAGGGACCGTTTGCCATAAGTCCCGTGTGGTGGCGTCTATTGGAAACATCTTTCTAAATATTGGAGGGGGTGAGAACGGCACACCGGGTCTATCCCACTCCTTAGTAACAATTTCAGTTAATCTCTTAGGTATAGGAAAAACGTCAGTACTCGCCGGTACCCGCAAAGTATTTATCCAACCTACACATTTTCTCTGGTATTGCAACAGCGTTACAATCGTTGAGAGCTGCTAAAACCTCCCCTAGTAATACACGGAGGTTTTCCAATTTAAATTTAAAATTTGAAATATCTGAATCCAATCTGTTTGGATCAGAACCGTCACCTACAGAATGAAGCTCTCCGTCCTCATGCTCTGCAAGCTGTGACGCAGTATCAGACATGGCCCTAGAATTATCAGCGCACTCTGTTCTCACCCCAGAGTGATCACGCTTGCCTCTTAGTTCTGGTAATTTAGCCAAAACTTCAGTCATAACAGTAGCCATATCTTGTAATGTTATCTGTAATGGCTGCCCAGATGTACTAGGCGCCATAATATCACGCACCTCCCGGGCGGGAGATGCAGGTACTGACACGTGAGGCGAGTTAGTCGGCATAACTCTCCCCTCGCTGTTTGGTGAAATTTGTTCAATTTGTACGGATTGGCTTTTATTTAAGGTAGCATCAATACAGTTAGTACATAAATTTCTATTGGGCTCCACCTTGGCATTGGAACAAATGACACAGGTATCTTCCTCTGAATCAGACATGTTTAACACACTAGCAATAAACATGCAACTCGGTTACAATTTTATTTAATAAAAACGTACTGTGCCTCAAGAAGCACTAAACGATTAAATGACAGTTGAAATAATGAACTGAAAAACAGTTATAGCATCACTCTTAACAAACAACACAACTTTTTAGCAAAGGTTTGTTCCCATTAGTAAAATAACACTAATTAAATGTTAAACAACGTTTAAAATCACAGTCACTATATAAGTCTCACAGCTCTGCTGAGAGAATCTACCTCCCTTCAAAGAAGTTTGAAGACCCCTGAGTTCTGTTAGAGATGAACCGGATCATGCAGAAAAACTGACTGGAAATTTTTGATGCGTAGCAAAGAGCGCCAAAAACGGCCCCTCCCTCTCACACACAGCAGTGAGAGAGAAACGAAACTGTCATAATTAACACAAGCAAACTGCCAAGTGGAAAATAATGCCCAAATACTTATTCACTCAGTACCTCATTAATGCAAACGATTCTACATTCCAGCAAAAACGTTTAACATGAAAAATACCTAATAAAAGGTTTAATGTACTTTTACAGAGTAATTCCGGTGAAATACCATCCCCAGAATACTAAAGTGTAGAGTATACATACATGTTCATTATAACGGTATAGCAGGATTTTTTCATCAATTCCATTCAGAAAATAACAACTGCGACATACCTCAATGCAGATTCAACTGCCCGCTGTCCTCTGATCTGAAGCTTTTACCTCCCTCAGATGGCCGAGAAACAGCAATATGATCTTAACTACTCCGGTTAAAATCATAAGAAAAACTCTGGTAGATTCTTCTTCAAACTCTGCCAGAGAGGTAATAACACGCTCCGGTGCTATTGTAAAATAACAAACTTTTGATTGAAGTTCTAAAAACTAAGTATAATCACCATAGTCCTCTCACACCTCCTATCTAGTCTTTGGGTGCAAGAGAATGACTGGAGGTGACGTAGAGGGGAGGAGCTATATAGCAACTCTGCTGGGTGAATCCTCTTGCACTTCCTGTAGGGGAGCAGCTAATATCCCAGAAGTAATGATGACCCGTGGACTGATCACACATAACAGAAGAAAATAACTCTCTTTAAAGTCCAACTAACAAAGAGACACTCCCAACCCATGAGAGAGCGATCGTGAGAAAGAACAAAATCCATCCACAGATCCCCTGACACAACACCATAAAATATATGGTGCTCCAAGGAAGCCCCGAGCTCCCCACGGAACCCTAGTCTAGCAGACACAACCGCTAAAACTAGCCACATAGAGGTAGGAAACCTTTATCAGGACCAATAAAAAACACGTAGCTCATCGACAGAATGGAAAAACCAACTGTTCCAGCAGAAAAAGAGGGCTCTCTGTGAAACACAACCACAACTGACAGAATCTCGTGAGTTCCAGCTCCCGGGCAGCAAAGCTAACCCTAAGTCAACATGGGACTCCATCCCATAGAGAGTGCCGAATTTTCGACGGTAACTCCCAACCAGGAAAGTCCAGATCCCAGAAGAAAACACCAGCAGCAACGCAACCAATGGAGGAAGGGACACCACAAAAAGGACATTTATGCTTACCTGATAAATTTGTTTCTATTATGATACGATGAGTCCACGGATTTCATGCTTACTTATGGGATATAGCCTCCTGGTCAGCTGGAGGAAGCAAAGAGCACCACAGCAGAGCTGTATATATAGCTCCTCCCTTCCCTCCCACTCCAGTCATTCGACCGAAGTTAGGAAGAGAAAGGAAAAGCCAAGGTGCAGAGGTAACTGAAGTTTAACAAAAATAAAGACCTGTCTTATAAAAAACAGGGTGGGCCGCGGACTCATCGTATCGTAAAAGAAACAAATTTATCAGGTAAGCATAAATTTCCTTTTCTTTTACAAGATATGACGAGTCCACGGATTTCATCCTTACTTATGGGATACAATACCAAAGCTATAGGACACGGATGAAAGGGAGGGACAAGACAGGAACCTAAACGGAAGGCACCACTGCTTGAAAAACCTTTCTCCCAATAACAGCCTCGGACGAGGCAAAAGTATCAAATTTGGAAAATTTGGAAAAAGTGTGAAGAGACGACCAAGTTGCAGCCTTGCAAATATGTTAAACAGAAGCATCATTTTTAAATGCCCATGAGGAAGCCACAGCCCCAGTGGAATGAGCCATAATCATTCAGGAGGCTGCTGTCCAGTAGTCTCATATGCAAAACGGATGATACTCTTCAGCCAAAAAGAAAGAGAGGTAGCCGTAGCCTTCTGACCCCTACGTTTCCAAGAAAAAACAACAAATAATGAAGATGATTGATAAAAGTTCTTAGTCGTCTGCACGTAAAACTTCAGGGCACGGACTACGTCTAAATTATGTAACAGACGCTCCTTCTTAGAAGGATTAGGACAGAATGAAGGAACAATAATTTCCTGATTAATATTTTTGTTGGAAACAACCTTAGGAAGAAAACCAGGTTTGGTACGTAACACTACCTTATCGGCATGAAAAAAGTAAATTTATGCTTACCTGATAAATTAATTTCTTCTACGATACGACGAGTCCACGGATTTCATCCTTAACTGTGGGATATTAACCTCCTGCTAACAGGAAGTGGCAAAGAGCACCACAGCAGAGCTGTATATATAACTCCTCCCTTCCCTCCACCCCCAGTCATTCGACCGAAGGTTTAGGAAGAGAAAGGAAAAGCTAAAAGGTGCACAGGTGACTGAAGTTATACAAAATAAAATAAAATCTAAATCCGTCGGAAAATGACAGTGAGGGCCGTGGACTCGTCGTACCGTAGAAGAAATTAATTTATCAGGTAAGCATAAATTTACTTTTCTTCTACAAGATACGACAAGTCCACGGATTTCATCCTTACTTGTGGGATACAATACCAAAGCTACAGGACACGGATGAAACGGGAGAGACAAGACAGAGACCTAAACGGAAGGCACCACTGCTTGAAGAACCTTTCTCCCAAAAACAGCTTCAGAAGAAGCAATAGTATAAAATTTGTAAAATTTGGAAAAAATATGAAGAGACAACCAAGTCGCAGCCTTGCAAATCTGCTCAACAAAAGCATAGTTTTTTTAAAAGCCCATGTGGAAGCCACAGCCCTAGTAGAATGAGCCGTAATTCTTTCAAGAGGCTGCTGTCCAGCAGTCTCATATGCCACGCGCATGATACTCCTCAGCCAAAAAACATAATTTATGCTTACCTGATAAATTCCTTTCTCCTGTAGTGTGGTCAGTCCACGGGTCATCATTACTTCTGGGATATTAACTCCTCCCCAACAGGAAGTGCAAGAGGATCACCCAGCAGAGCTGCTATATAGCTCCTCCCCTCTACGTCACACCCAGTCATTCGACCGAGAACCAACGAGAAAGGAGAAGCCAAAGGGTGCAGTGGTGACTGGAGTATAATTTAAAAATTTAGACCTGCCATAAAAACAGGGCGGGCCGTGGACTGACCACACTACAGGAGAAAGGAATTTATCAGGTAAGCATAAATTATGTTTTCTCCTGTTAAGTGTGGTCAGTCCACGGGTCATCATTACTTCTGGGATACCAATACCAAAGCTAAAGTACACGGATGACGGGAGGGACAGGCAGGCTCTTTATACGGAAGGAACCACTGCCTGAAGAACCTTTCTCCCAAAAACAGCCTCCGAAGAAGCAAAAGTGTCAAATTTGTAAAATTTGGAAAAAGTATGAAGAGAAGACCAAGTTGCAGCCTTGCAAATCTGTTCAACAGAAGCCTCATTCTTAAAGGCCCAAGTGGAAGCCACAGCTCTAGTAGAATGAGCTGTAATTCTTTCAGGAGGCTGCTGTCCAGCAGTCTCATAAGCTAAACGTATTATGCTACGAAGCCAAAAAGAGAGAGAGGTAGCAGAAGCTTTTTGACCTCTCCTCTGACCAGAATAAACGACAAACAGGGAAGACGTTTGTCGAAAATCCTTAGTTGCCTGTAGATAAAATTTCAGGGCACGGACTACATCTAGATTGTGTAGAAGACGTTCCTTCTTCGAAGAAGGATTAGGACACAAAGATGGAACAACAATCTCTTGATTGATATTCCTGTTAGTGACTACCTTAGGTAAGAACCCAGGTTTAGTACGCAGAACTACCTTGTCTGAATGAAAAATCAGATAAGGAGAATCACAATGTAAGGCAGATAACTCAGAGACTCTTCGAGCCGAGGAAATAGCCATTAAAAACAGAACTTTCCAAGATAACAATTTGATATCAATGGAATGAAGGGGTTCAAACGGAACACCCTGTAAAACATTAAGAACTAAGTTCAAACTCCATGGTGGAGCAACAGTTTTAAACACAGGCTTAATCCTGGCCAAAGCCTGACAAAAGGCCTGAACGTCTGGAACCTCTGACAGACGTTTGTGTAAAAGAATGGACAGAGCTGAAATCTGTCCCTTTAAGGAACTAGCGGATAAACCCTTTTCTAAACCTTCTTGTAGAAAAGACAATATCCTAGGAATCCTAACCTTACTCCATGAGTAACTTTTGGATTCGCACCAATATAAGTATTTACGCCATATTTTATGGTAAATCTTTCTGGTAACAGGCTTCCTAGCCTGTATTAAGGTATCAATTACTGACTCAGAAAAACCACGATTTGATAAAATCAAGCGTTCAATTTCCAAGCAGTCAGCTTCAGAGAAATTAGATTTTGATGTTTGAAGGGACCCTGGATCAAAAGGTCCTGTCTCAGAGGCAGAGACCAGGGTGGACAGGATGACATGTCCACTAGATCTGCATACCAAGTCCTGCGTGGCCACGCAGGCGCTATTAGAATCACCGATGCTCTCTCCTGTTTGATTCTGGCAATCAATCGAGGAAGCAACGGGAAGGGTGGAAACACATAAGCCATCCCGAAGGTCCAAGGTGCTGTCAAGGCATCTATCAGGACCGCTCCCGGATCCCTGGATCTGGACCCGTAACAAGGAAGCTTGGCGTTCTGTCGAGACGCCATGAGATCTATCTCTGGTTTGCCCCAACGTCGAAGTATTTGGGCAAAGACCTCCGGATGAAGTTCCCACTCCCCCGGATGAAAAGTCTGACGACTTAGGAAATCCGCCTCCCAGTTCTCCACTCCCGGGATGTGGATTGCTGACAGGTGGCAAGAGTGAGACTCTGCCCAGCGAATTATCTTTGATACTTCCATCATCGCTAGGGAGCTTCTTGTCCCTCCTTGATGGTTGATGTAAGCTACAGTCATGATGTTGTCCGACTGAAACCTGATGAACCCCCGAGTTGTTAACTGGGGCCAAGCCAGAAGGGCATTGAGAACTGCTCTCAATTCCAGAATGTTTATTGGCAGGAGACTCTCCTCCTGAGTCCATGATCCCTGAGCCTTCAGAGAATTCCAGACAGCGCCCCAGCCTAGTAGGCTGGTGTCTGTTGTTACAATTGTCCAATCTGGCCTGCTGAATGGCATCCCCCTGGACAGATGTGGCCGAGAAAGCCACCATAGAAGAGAATTTCTGGTCTCTTGATCCAGATTCAGAGTAGGGGACAAATCTGAGTAATCCCCATTCCACTGACTTAGCATGCACAATTGCAGCGGTCTGAGATGTAGGCGTGCAAAGGGTACTATGTCCATTGCCGCTACCATTAAGCCGATCACCTCCATGCATTGAGCCACTGACGGGTGTTGAATGGAATGAAGGACACGGCATGCATTTTGAAGCTTTGTTAACCTGTCTTCTGTCAGGTAGATCTTCATTTCTACAGAATCTATAAGAGTCCCTAAGAAGGGAACTCTTGTGAGTGGAAAGAGAGAACTCTTCTTTTCGTTCACTTTCCATCCATGCGACCTTAGAAATGCCAGTACTAACTCTGTATGAGACTTGGCAGTTTGAAAGCTTGAAGCTTGTATCAGAATGTCGTCTAGGTACGGAGCTACCGAAATTCCTCGCGGCCTTAGTACCGCCAGAAGAGCACCCAGAACCTTTGTGAAGATTCTTGGAGCCGTAGCCAATCCGAATGGAAGAGCTACAAACTGGTAATGCCTGTCTAGAAAGGCAAACCTTAGATACCGGTAATGATCTTTGTGAATCGGTATGTGAAGGTAAGCATCCTTTAAATACACTGTGGTCATGTACTGACCCTTTTGGATCATGGGTAGGATTGTCCGAATAGTTTCCATTTTGAACGATGGAACTCTTAGGAATTTGTTTAGGATCTTTAAATCCAAGATTGGCCTGAAGGTTCCCTCTTTTTTGGGAACCACAAACAGATTTGAGTAAAACCCCTGTCCATGTTCCGACCGCGGAACCGGATGGATCACTCCCATTAGTAAAAGATCTTGTACACAGCGTAGAAACGCCTCTTTCTTTATTTGGTTTGTTGACAACCTTGACAGATGAAATCTCCCTTTTGGGGGAGAGGATTTGAAGTCCAGAAGATATCCCTGAGATATGATCTCTAACGCCCAGGGATCCTGGACATCTCTTGCCCAAGCCTGGGCGAAGAGAGAAAGTCTGCCCCCCACTAGATCCGTTCCCGGATCGGGGGCCCTCGATTCATGCTGTCTTAGGGGCAGCAGCAGGTTTTCTGGCCTGCTTGCCCTTGTTCCAGGACTGGTTAGGTCTCCAGCCTTGTCTGTAGCGAGCAACAGCTCCTTCCTGTTTTGGAGCAGAGGAAGTTGATGCTGCTCCTGCCTTGAAATTACGAAAGGAACGAAAATTAGACTGTCTAGCCTTAGGTTTGGCTCTGTCTTGAGGCAGGGCATGGCCTTTACCTCCTGTAATGTCAGCGATAATTTCTTTCAAACCGGGCCCGAATAAGGTCTGCCCTTTGAAAGGTATGTTAAGTAATTTAGATTTAGAAGTAACGTCAGCTGACCAGGATTTTAGCCACAGTGCTCTGCGTGCCTGAATGGCGAATCCGGAATTCTTAGCCGTAAGTTTTGTTAAATGTACTACGGCATCTGAAACAAATGAATTAGCTAGCTTAAGTGTTTTAAGCTTGCTTGAAATCTCATCTATAGTTATTGAGTCAAGAGTCTCTTCCAGGGACTCGGACCAAAAAGCGGCCGCGGCCGAGACAGACGCAATACATGCAAGGGGTTGCAATATAAAACCTTGTTGAACAAACATTTTCTTAAGGTAACCCTCTAATTTTTTATCCATTGGATCTGAAAAGGCACAGCTATCCTCCACCGGGATAGTGGTACGCTTAGCTAGAGTAGAAACCGCCCCCTCCACCTTAGGGACCGTCTGCCATAAGTCCCGTGTGGTGGCGTCTATTGGAAACATTTTTCTAAACACAGGAGGGGGGGGAAAGGGTACACCGGGCATATCCCACTCCTTAGTAATTATCTCTGTAAGCCTCTTAGGTATAGGAAATACGTCAGTACTCGCCGGTACCGCATAGTATCTATCCAGCCTACATAACTTCTCTGGGATTGCAACGGTGTTACAATCATTCAGAGCTGCTAATACCTCCCCTAACAGTACACGGAGGTTTTCGAGTTTAAACTTAAAATTAGAAATGTCTGAATCCATTCTATTGGGATCAGAACCGTCACCTGCAGATTGAAGCTCTCCGTCCTCATGTTCTGCATACTGTGACGCAGTATCAGACATGGCCCTATTATTAACAGCGCACTCTGTTCTCACCCCAGAGTGATCACGCTTACCTCTAAGTTCTGGTAATTTAGACAAAACTTCAGTCATAACATTAGCCATATCCTGTAATGTGATTTGTAATGGTCGCCCTGATGTACTCGGCGCTACAATATCACGCACCTCCCGAGCGGGAGATGCAGGTACTGACACGTGAGGCGAGTTAGTCGGCATAACTCTCCCCTCGTTGTTTGGTGAATGATGTTCAATTTGTACAGATTGACTTTTATTTAAAGTAGCATCAATGCAATTAGTACATAAATTTCTATTGGGCTCCACTTTGGCTTTAGCACATATAGCACAGAGATATTCCTCTGAGTCAGACATGTTTAACACACTAGCAATTAAACTAGCAACTTGGAAATACTTTTCAAAGCAATTTACAAATAATATGAAAAACGTACTGTGCCTTTAAGAAGCACAGAAAAAAGTTATGACAGTTGAGTAATAATAAACCGGAGAAACTATAACATCAAATTCTTTCCGGTAAAACACAATTTTAGCAAAGGATTGCCCCCATTAGCAATGGATAACTAACCCTGAATAGCAGAAAAAATGTACAGAATATAAACGTTTTTTATCACAGTCAAAGCACAATCTCACAGGTCTGCTGTGAGTGATTACCTCCCTCAAACTAACTTTTGAAGACCCCTGAGCTCTGTAGAGACGAACCGGATCATGCAGGGAAGAAAACAGACTTGTGACTGAATTTTCTGATGCGTAGCAAAAGCGCCAAAATAGGCCCCTCCCCCTCACACACAACAGTGAGGGAGATCAGTAAACTGTCTTAAATTAAATAAAACGACCGCCAAGTGGAAAAAAAAACAGTGCCCAAAACAATTTTTCACCCAGTACCTCAGATAATTAAACGATTTTAACATGCCAGCAAAAACGTTTAACATCAAATAAATGAAATGTCATTAGAAAGCCTGTTGCTAGTCGTTCCCACTGCAAGTTAGGCTAAAGTCTTATGCATACAGTATTATCCCAGTGAAGTGCCATTCACCAGAATACTGAAGTGTAGATATACATACATGACAGCCTGATACCAGTTGCTACTACTGCATTTAAGGCTGAGCTTACATTATATCGGTATGGCAGTATTTTCTCAGTCAATTCCATTCTCAGAAAATAATATGCTGCTACATACCTCTTTGCAGGTTAACCTGCCCGCTGTCCCCTGATCTGAAGTTTACCTCACTCCTCAGATGGCCGAGAACAGCAAGATGATCTTAACTACGCCGGCTAAAATCATACAAAAACTCAGGTAGATTCTTCTTCAAATTCAACCTGAGAAGGAACAACACACTCCGGTGCTGTTTTAAAATAACAAACATTTGATTGAAGGTATAAAACTAAGTATAATCACCACAGTCCTCTCACACATCCTATCTATTAGTTGGGTGCAAGAGAATGACTGGGTGTGACGTAGAGGGGAGGAGCTATATAGCAGCTCTGCTGGGTGATCCTCTTGCACTTCCTGTTGGGGAGGAGTTAATATCCCAGAAGTAATGATGACCCGTGGACTGACCACACTTAACAGGAGAAAGAAAGAGATATAGCTGTAGCTTTCAGACCCCTTCGTTTTCCAGAATAAACAATGAATAATGAAGATGATTGACGGAAATCCTTAGTTGCCTGCAAGTAAAACTTCAAGGCACGGACCACGTCCAGGTTATGTAACAGACGCTCCTTCTTAGAAGAAGGATTAGGACACAAGGAAGGAACAACAATTTCCTGATTAATATTCTTATTTGAAACAACCTTAGGAAGGAATCCAGGTTTGGTACACAAAACCACCTTATCAGAATGAAATATAAGATAAGTTGAATTACATTGTAACGCTGAAAGCTCAGAAACTCTACGAGCCAAAGAAATAGCAACCAAAAACAAAACCTTCCAAGATAATAATTTAATATATATGAAATGCATGGGTTCAAACGGAACCCCTTGAAGAACTCTAAGAACTAAATTCAAACTCCAGGGAGGAGTAATCGGTCTAAATACAGGCTTAATTCTAGTTAAACCCTGACAAAAAGACTGAACATCTGCCAAACGTTTGTGAAGCAAAATTGACAAAGCAGAAATCTGTCCCTTTAAGGAACTTGCTGATAACCCTTTCTCCAATCCTTCTTGGAGAAAAGACAGAATCCTGGGAATCCTAACTTTACTCTATGAGTAACCCTTGGATTCACACCAATAAAGATATTTACGCCATATCTTATGATAGATTTTTATAGTGACAAGCATACGTGCCTGTATCAAAGTATCGATGAACGCATCAGAGAATCCCCGCTTAAATAAAATCAAGCGTTCAATCTGCAAGCAGTCAGCTGCAGAGAATTTAGAATGGATGTTGGAAAGGACCTTGAATGAAAAGGTCGTCTCAAAGGAAGTTTCCACGGTGGCAGAGAGGACATGTCCACTAGATCCGCATACCAAGTCCTGCGTGGCCACGCAGGCGCTATCAGGATTACTGAAGCTCTCTCCTGTTTGATCCAAACAATCACGCGTGGAAGGAGAGGAAACGGTGGAAACACATAAGCTAGGCTGAAAGACCAAGGCACTGCCAAGGCATCAGTTCGACCTGAGAATCCCTCGACCTGGATCCGTAACGTGGAAGCTTGGCATTCTGACGAGATGCCATCAGATCCAATTCCGGTCTGCCCCATTGGTGAATCAATGAAGCAAACACCTCCGGGTCACTCCCCCGGATGAAAAGTCTGACGACTAAGAAAATCCGCTTCCCAGTTTTCTACTCCTGGGATGTAGATTGTCGACAGATAACAAGAGTGGGCCTCCGCCCATCAGATTATCTTGGATACTTCTATCATTGCTAAGGAACTCCTTGTTCCCCCCTGATGATTGATAAGCCACAGTCGTGATATTGTCCGACTGGAATCTGATTAATTTGGCCGAAGCCAACTGAGGCCACGCCTGAAGCGCATTCAATATTGCTCTCAGTTCTAGAATATTGATTGGAAGTAGAGACTCCACCTGAGTCCAAACACCCTGAGCCTTCAGGGTATTCCACACTGCACCCCAGCCCAGTAGACTGGCGTCCGTTGTCACTATCACCCACGAGGGTCTGTGGAAACACGTCCCCTGGGACAGATGATACAGCGACACCCACCAAAGAAGAGAGTCTCTTGTCTCTTGGTCCAGATTTATCTGAGGAGATAAATTTGCATAGTCCCCATTCCACTGTCCGAGCATGCACAGCTGCAGTGGTCTGTAGGGGTGCCTAAAATAATCGATTCTGCGATGCATCGCGATGCAGCCTGTTAACGATGCTGCATCGATGCAGTGCAGATCAGAATCGATTCAGGGGTGACATCATCGCGCAACGTCACGTGACCCCGCCTCTCTCACATAGCAGACGAGCCGACAGCATTTGTGTCAGGATTAATCTGGTTACAGCCCCCAGCTACACCACATCAGGACTTCCTGTGCACACTGCGCAGATACCTGACCCAGAGAGCATTACCAATAGACCTCCTCTCACATGTTCCGGTCAGGAATTTTTATGACACCTATCCTAAAGAGCCGACAGCAGCCTCATGTAAACAGTGAATCTTTTCTTGTATTATAGATTCACTGTTTACTGTTGCGGTCTCTGCTGCATGTTTCCTCTCTGTCAGACCCCTAGCCCAAAGGAGCATTTGAGGGTTGCTATTAGATACAGCAAGTCAAAAGTTTTACAGCAACCCTCAAATGCTCCTTTGGGCTAGGGGTCTGACAGAGAGGAAACATGCAGCAGAGACCGCAACAGTAAACAGTGAATCTATAATACAAGAAAAGATTCACTGTTTACATGAGGCTGCTGTCGGCTCTTTAGGATAGGTGTCATAAAAATTCCTGACCGGAACATGTGAGAGGAGGTCTATTGGTAATGCTCTCTGGGTCAGGTTTCAGATGTCTGCATGTACTCCGTGAGAATGTTTGAGTGAGTACACTGCTGCTGGTTTTCCTTTGTAAAATAAATCTACACATACATATCTGTGCATATTGTAGCATTATGTTTATAAGTGCTCTTCCATCTTACACAGTTGTTTAAAAGATTATTATATATACACACACACACTATATATATATATATATAATATATATATATATATATATATATATATATATAGTGTGTGTATGTATAGATCTCTCTCTCTCTCTATATATATATAAATAAATGTGTGTATGTGTATATATATATATATATATATATATATATATATATAAGTGTGTGTGTATATATATATATATATATATATATATATATATATATATATATATATATATATATATTAAATATGGAATAGAACAAGATCATGAAAATCATAGGCAGTAATCGTGATGCATCGCGATGCATCGTAGAATCGAATCGTATCGAATCGTTACGATGATAATCGTAATCGAATCGAATCGTGAGACAAGTGAAGATGCGCAGCTCTAGTGGTCTGAGATGAAAGCGAGCAAACGGAATGATGTCCATTGCCGCTACCATTAATCCAATTACCTCCATACACTGAGCCACTGATGGCCGAGGAATGGACTGAAGTGCTCGGCAAGTATTTAGAATTTTTGATTTTCTGACATCCGTCAGAAATATTTTCATGTCCACCGAGTCTATCAGAGTTCCCAAGAAGGGAACCCTTGTCCGTGGAACTAGTGAACTCTTTTCTATGTTCACCTTCCAACCGTGAGTTCTCAGGAAGGACAACACTGTGTCCGTGTGAGATTTTGTCAGATGATAAGTTGACGCCTGAATCAAAATATCGTCCAGATAAGGCGCCACTACTATTCCCCGTGGTCTGAGAACCGCCAGAAGGGACCCTAGAACCTTTGTGAATATCCTGGGTGCTGTGGCCAACCCGAAGGGAAGAGCCACAAACTGAAAATGTTTGTCCAGGAAGGCAAACCTTAGGAACTGATGATGATCCTTGTGAATAGGGATATGAAGATATGCATCCTTCAAGTCCACGGTAGTCATATATTGACCCTCCTGGATCATTGGTAAGATTGTTCGTATAGTCTCCATCTTGAACGATGGGACTCTGAGAAACTTGTTTAGACACTTGAGATCTAAAATGGGTGTGAAAATTCCCTTTTTTGGGAACCACAAAAAGATTTGAGTAAAACCCCTGTCCCTGTTCCAGTTTTGGAATGGGACAAATTACTCCTATGGTAGAGGTATTTTACACAGCGTAAGAACGCCTCTCTTTTTATCTGGTCTACAGACAATCGTGAAAGATGAAATCTCCCTCTTGGGAGAAAATCCTTGAATTCCAGTTGATACCCGTGGGTCACGATTTCCAATGCCCAGGGGTCCTGAACATCACTTGCCCAAGCCTGGGCAAAGAAAGAAAGTCTGCCCCCTACTAGATCCGGTCCCGGATCGGGGGCTGCCCCTTCATGCTGTCTTTGTAGCAGCAGCGGGCTTCTTGGATTGTTTACCTTTATTCCAAGCCTGGTTGGGTCTCCAGACGGACTTGGATTTAGCAAAATTCCCTTCCTGCTTTGTGGAGGAAGAGGAAGCAGAGGGTACTCCTTTAAATTTACCCCTCATCTTATCAGACTTATCCTGAGGTAGGGCGTGGCCTTTACATCCAGTAATATCAGAAATGATTTCCTTCAATTCAGGCCCGAATAGGGTCTTACCCTTGAAAGGAATAGCTAAAAGCTTAGATTTTGATGACACATCAGCAGACCACGATTTGAGCCATAGCGCTCTACGCACTAAAATGGCAAATCCTGCATTTTTCGCCGCTAACTTAGCACTTTGAAAAGCGGCATCTGTAATAAAAGAATTAGCTAGATTGAGAGCCTTAATTCTATCTAAAATGTCTTCTAAAGGAGTTTCAACCTTTAGAGATTCTTCTAGAGCATCGAACCAAAAAGCTGCTGCAGTAGTGACTGGGACAATGCAAGCTGATGGTTGTAAAAGGAAACCCTGAGGAATAAATAATTTCTTTAGAAGACCCTCTAACTTCTTATCCATAGGGTCTTTGAAAGCACAACTGTCTTCAATAGGTATAGTTGTACGCTTAGCCAGGGTAGAAATAACTCCCTCCACCTTAGGGACCGACTGCCAAGAGTCCCGAATGGTGTCTGATATGGGATACATTTTCTTGAAATTAGGGGGAGGAGAGAACGGTATACCCGGTCTGTCCCATTCATTTTTTTTATAATTTACGAAATTCTTTTAGGAACCGGAAAAACATCAGTGTAAGTAGGTACCTTCAAATATTTGTCCATTTTACACAATTTCTCTGGTGGGATTACAATAGAGTCACAGTCATCCAGAGTTGCTAAAACCTCCCTAAGTAACAGGCGGCGGTGTTCAAGCTTAAATTTAAAAGACATGACGTCCGAATCTGTCTGAGGAAACATACTTCCTGGAGTTCTCCCTCAGACAATAATTCCCTGACCCCCAACTCAGAGCCCTGTGAGGGTATATCGGAAATAGCAAACAAAGCATCAAAGGATTCAGTATTTACATTAATACCTGACCTACTGCGTTTACCCTGTAACACTGGTAATTTAGATAATAACTGTGTAAGGGTAGTTGACATAACTGCAGCCATATCCTGCAGAGTAAAAGAATTAGACGCACTTGATGTACTTGGCGTCGCTTGTGTGAGCGTTAAAGATTGTGACACTTGGGGAGAATTAGATGGCATATCCTGATTCTTTTCAGACTGAGAATCATCCTTAGGCACACTTTCATTACCTAAAATATGCTTTTTACATTGTAAGGCCCTTTCAGTACAAGAGGTACACAAAGTAACAGGGACAGATTAGCAATAACCACAATAGTCGTAAATCCCCTTATTTATTGTTTTAAAACACTTTTTGAAAAATGTGTACTGCGCCTTTAAGAAATAAAAAGCGCACAATTTTTCTCAGATTGACAAAAAACGTTAATAAATGCTACACAATTAAATATTTGTATTCAATTGGCCCAAAAATTATTGCACCCTGTAAGGGAAATGGAAATTTACCCTCTAATAGACATTTTTAAGCAAAAAAATATCTTTGACTGAAAAAATGCCTACCTGCCCCCAGGGTACTGCAAAAAGACTCTACAACGATCCAGTGAACAGAACAGAAGTTTGGGCCCCACCGGAGCAAATGCCTGCTGCCTTCTCAGTGAGAGTCAACTGCGTGTCTGAGGGCGCAAAATAGGCCCCGCCCATCATGGATGTCGTGCTAATAGTCTGAAAAACCGCATGGGAAGCGGTCTGAAAACAAGCCATGTGGTTCCATTGAAAATAAATAAACTTGCATGCAGCCCTTATTAATAAACTATAATTCTCAAGCTACCTCTCCCAGTGTCAAGCCCCATATAGTATAATGTTAAGCAATATGAATAAACATAGGTCTCTCAGTAACACCCTCATTGTACAGGTCTACTGCTTACCCCTTCCCTTGCAGGGAAACAAATGTCAGCCAGCTCTGATATACCAAGTCTCCTCAGAATAAAAGACTGAACATACCTCAATGCTGCGTGTAGCATGATACCATTCTCCACACTGAAGATTTCTCTTGCACTACCTTCAGAAGTTCTGTGGTAACCAAAAACAGAATTTATGTTTACCTGATAAATTTCTTTCTCCAACGGTGTGTCCGGTCCACGGCGTCATCCTTACTTGTGGGATATTCTCTTCCCCAACAGGAAATGGCAAAGAGCCCAGCAAAGCTGGTCACATGATCCCTCCTAGGCTCCGCCTACCCCAGTCATTCGACCGACGTTAAGGAGGAATAATAGCATAGGAGAAACCATATGGTACCGTGGTGACTGTAGTTAAAGAAAATAAATTATCAGACCTGATTAAAAAAACCAGGGCGGGCCGTGGACCGGACACACCGTTGGAGAAAGAAATTTATCAGGTAAACATAAATTCTGTTTTCTCCAACATAGGTGTGTCCGGTCCACGGCGTCATCCTTACTTGTGGGAACCAATACCAAAGCTTTAGGACACGGATGAAGGGAGGGAGCAAATCAGGTCACCTAAATGGAAGGCACCACGGCTTGCAAAACCTTTCTCCCAAAAATAGCCTCAGAAGAAGCAAAAGTATCAAACTTGTAAAATTTGGTAAAAGTGTGCAGTGAAGACCAAGTCGCTGCCCTACATATCTGATCAACAGAAGCCTCGTTCTTGAAGGCCCATGTGGAAGCAACAGCCCTAGTGGAATGAGCTGTGATTCTTTCGGGAGGCTGCCGTCCGGCAGTCTCGTAAGCCAATCTGATGATGCTTTTAATCCAAAAAGAGAGAGAGGTAGAAGTTGCTTTTTGACCTCTCCTTTTACCTGAATAAACAACAAACAAGGAAGATGTTTGTCTAAAATCCTTAGTAGCATCTAAATAGAATTTTAGAGCGCGAACAACATCCAAATTGTGTAACAAGCGTTCCTTCTTTGAAACTGGTTTCGGACACAGAGAAGGTACGATAATCTCCTGGTTAATGTTTTTGTTAGAAACAACTTTTGGAAGAAAACCAGGTTTAGTACGTAAAACCACCTTATCTGCATGGAACACCAGATAAGGAGGAGAACACTGCAGAGCAGATAATTCTGAAACTCTTCTAGCAGAAGAAATTGCAACTAAAAACAAAACTTTCCAAGATAATAACTTAATATCAACGGAATGTAAGGGTTCAAACGGAACCCCCTGAAGAACTGAAAGAACTAAATTGAGACTCCAAGGAGGAGTCAAAGGTTTGTAAACAGGCTTGATTCTAACCAGAGCCTGAACAAAGGCTTGAACATCTGGCACAGCTGCCAGTTTTTTGTGAAGTAACACCGACAAGGCAGAAATCTGTCCCTTCAGGGAACTTGCCGATAATCCTTTTTCCAATCCTTCTTGAAGGAAGGATAGAATCCTAGGAATCTTAACCTTGTCCCAAGGGAATCCCTTAGATTCACACCAACAGATATATTTTTTCCAAATTTTGTGGTAAATCTTTCTAGTTACAGGCTTTCTGGCCTGAACAAGAGTATCGATAACAGAATCTGAGAAACCTCGCTTCGATAAAATCAAGCGTTCAATCTCCAAGCAGTCAGCTGGAGTGAAACCAGATTCGGATGTTCGAACGGACCCTGAACAAGAAGGTCTCGTCTCAAAGGTAGCTTCCAAGGTGGAGCCGATGACATATTCACCAGATCTGCATACCAAGTCCTGCGTGGCCACGCAGGAGCTATCAAGATCACCGACGCCCTCTCCTGATTGATCCTGGCTACCAGCCTGGGGATGAGAGGGAACGGCGGGAACACATAAGCTAGTTTGAAGGTCCAAGGTGCTACTAGTGCATCCACTAGAGCCGCCTTGGGATCCCTGGATCTGGACCCGTAGCAAGGAACTTTGAAGTTCTGACGAGAGGCCATCAGATCCATGTCTGGAATGCCCCATAGTTGAGTGACTTGGGCAAAGATTTCCGGATGGAGTTCCCACTCCCCCGGATGCAATGTCTGACGACTCAGAAAATCCGCTTCCCAATTTTCCACTCCCGGGATGTGGATAGCAGACAGGTGGCAGGAGTGAGACTCCGCCCATAGAATGATCTTGGTCACTTCTTCCATCGCTAGGGAACTCCTTGTTCCCCCCTGATGGTTGATGTACGCAACAGTCGTCATGTTGTCTGATTGAAACCGTATAAACTTGGTCCTCGCTAGCTGAGGCCAAGCCTTGAGAGCATTGAATATCGCTCTCAGTTCCAGAATATTTATCGGTAGAAGAGATTCTTCCCGAGACCAAAGACCCTGAGCTTTCAGGGATCCCCAGACCGCGCCTCAGCCCATCAGACTGGCGTCGGTCGTGACAATGACCCACTCTGGTCTGCGGAATGTCATCCCTCGTGACAGGTTGTCCAGGGACAGCCACCAACGGAGTGAGTCTCTGGTCCTCTGATTTACTTGTATCTTTGGAGATAAGTCTGTATAGTCCCCATTCCACTGACTGAGCATGCACAGTTGTAATGGTCTTAGATGAATGCGCGCAAAAGGAACTATGTCCATTGCCGCTACCATCAACCCGATCACTTCCATGCACTGAGCTACGGAAGGAAGAGGAACGGAATGAAGAATTCGACAAGAGTCCAGAAGTTTTGTCTTTCTGGCCTCTGTTAGAAAAATCCTCATTTCTGAGGAGTCTATAATTGTTCCCAAGAAGGGAACCCTTGTTGACGGGGATAGAGAACTCTTTTCCACGTTCACTTTCCAGCCGTGAGATCTGAGAAAGGCCAGGACGATGTCCGTGTGAGCCTTTGCTCGAGGGAGGGACGACGCTTGAATCAGAATGTCGTCCAGGTAAGGTACTACCGCAATGCCCCTTGGTCTTAGCACCGCTAGAAGGGACCCTAGTACCTTTGTGAAAATCCTTGGAGCAGTGGCTAATCCGAAAGGAAGCGCCACGAACTGGTAATGTTTGTCTAGGAATGCAAACCTTAGGAACCGATGATGTTCCTTGTGGATAGGAATATGTAGATACGCATCCTTTAAATCCACCGTGGACATGAATTGACCTTCCTGGATGGAAGGAAGGATAGTTCGAATGGTTTCCATCTTGAACGATGGGACCTTGAGAAATTTGTTTAAGATCTTGAGATCTAGGATTGGTCTGAACGTTCCCTCTTTTTTGGGAACTATGAACAGATTGGAGTAGAACCCCATCCCTTGTTCTCTCAATGGAACAGGATGAATCACTCCCATTTTTAACAGGTCTTCTACACAATGTAAGAACGCCTGTCTTTTTATGTGGTCTGAAGACAACTGAGACCTGTGGAACCTCCCCCTTGGGGGAAGTCCCTTGAATTCCAGAAGATAACCCTGGGAGACTATTTCTAGCGCCCAAGGATCCAGAACATCTCTTGCCCAAGCCTGAGCGAAGAGAGAGAGTCTGCCCCCCACCAGATCCGGTCCCGGATCGGGGGCCAATATTTCATGCTGTCTTGGTAGCAGTGGCAGGTTTCTTGGCCTGCTTTCCCTTGTTCCAGCCTTGCATTGGTCTCCAAGCTGGCTTGGCCTGAGAAGTATTACCCTCTTGCTTAGAGGACGTAGCACCTTGGGCTGGTCCGTTTTTACGAAAGGGACGAAAATTAGGTCTATTTTTTGCCTTGAAAGGCCGATCCTGAGGAAGGGCATGGCCCTTACCCCCAGTGATATCAGAGATAATCTCTTTCAAGTCAGGACCAAACAGCGTTTTCCCCTTGAAAGGAATGTTTAGTAGCTTGTTCTTGGAAGACGCATCAGCCGACCAAGATTTCAACCAAAGCGCCCTGCGCGCCACAATAGCAAACCCAGAATTCTTAGCCGCTAACTTAGCCAATTGCAAAGAGGCGTCTAGAGTGAAAGCATTAGCCAATTTGAGAGCATTGACTCTGTCCATAATCTCCTCATAAGGAGGAGAGTCACTATCGAGCACCTTAATCAGTTCATCAAACCAGAAATATGCGGCTGTAGTGACAGGGACAATGCATGAAATGGGTTGTAGAAGGTAACCCTGCTGAACAAACATCTTTTTAAGCAAACCTTCTAATTTTTTATCCATAGGATCTTTGAAAGCACAACTATCCTCTATGGGAATAGTGGTGCGTTTGTTTAAAGTAGAAACCGCTCCCTCGACCTTGGGGACTGACTGCCATAAGTCCTTTCTGGGGTCGACCATAGGAAACAATTTTTTAAATATGGGGGGAGGGACGAAAGGAATACCGGGCCTTTCCCATTCTTTATTAACAATGTCCGCCACCCGCTTGGGTATAGGAAAAGCTTCTGGGAGCCCCGGCACCTCTAGGAACTTGTCCATTTTACATAGTTTCTCTGGGATGACCAAATTTTCACAATCATCCAGAGTGGATAATACCTCCTTAAGCAAAATGCGGAGATGTTCCAATTTAAATTTAAAAGTAATCACATCAGATTCAGCCTGCTGAGAAATGTTCCCTAAATCAGTAATTTCTCCCTCAGACAAAACCTCCCTGGCCCCCTCAGATTGGGTTAGGGGCCCTTCAGAGATATTAATATCAGCGTCGTCATGCTCTTCAGTAACTAAAACAGAGCATCCACGCTTACGCTGACAAGGGTTCATTTTGGCTAAAATGTTTTTGACAGAATTATCCATTACAGCCGTTAATTGTTGCATAGTAAGGAGTATTGGCGCGCTAGATGTACTAGGGGCCTCCTGAGTGGGCAAGACTCGTGTAGACGAAGGAGGGAATGATGCAGTACCATGCTTACTCCCCTCACTTGAGGAATCATCTTGGGCATCATTGTCATTATCACATAAATCACATTTATTTAAATGAATAGGAATTCTGGCTTCCCCACATTCAGAACACAGTCTATCTGGTAGTTCAGACATGTTAAACAGGCATAAACTTGATAAGAAAGTACAAAAAACGTTTTGAAATAAAACCGTTACTGTCACTTTAAATTTTAAACTGAACACACTTTATTACTGCAATTGCGAAAAAACATGAAGGAATTGTTCAAAATTCACCAAACTTTCACCACAGTGTCTTAAAGCTTTGAAAATATTGCACACCAATTTTGGAAGCTTTAACCCTTAAAATAACGGAACCGGAGCCGTTTTAAGCTTTAACCCCTTTACAGTCCCTGGTATCTGCTTTGCTGAGACCCAACCAAACCCAAAGGGGAATACGATACCAAATGACGCCTTCAGAAGTCTTTTATAAGTATCAGAGCTCCTCTCACATGCGACTGCATGCCATGCCTCTCAAAAACAAGTGCGCAACACCGGCGCGAAAATGAGACTCTGCCTATGCTTTGGGAAAGCCCCTAAAGAATAAGGTGTCTAAAACAGTGCCTGCCGATATTATTATATCAAAATACCCAGAATAAATGATTCCTCAAGGCTAAATAAGTGTTAATATCAATCGATTTAGCCCAAAAAAGGTCTACAGTTTAAATAAGCCCTTGTGAAGCCCTTATTTACAATCGAAATAAACATGGCTTACCGGATCCCATAGGGAAAATGACAGCTTCCAGCATTACATCGTCTTGTTAGAATGTGTCATACCTCAAGCAGCAAAGGACTGCAAACTGTTCCCCCAACTGAAGTTAATTGCTCTCAACAGTCCTGTGTGGAACAGCCATGGATTTTAGTTACGGTTGCTAAAATCATTTTCCTCATACAAACAGAATTCTTCATCTCTTTTCTGTTTCTGAGTAAATAGTACGTACCAGCACTATTTGAAAATAACAAACTCTTGATTGAATAATGAAAAACTACAGTTAAACACTAAAAAACTCTAAGCCATCTCCGTGGAGATGTTGCCTGTACAACGGCAAAGAGAATGACTGGGGTAGGCGGAGCCTAGGAGGGATCATGTGACCAGCTTTGCTGGGCTCTTTGCCATTTCCTGTTGGGGAAGAGAATATCCCACAAGTAAGGATGACGCCGTGGACCGGACACACCTATGTTGGAGAAATGGACCTTAGTTACATCGGCTAATATTATCAACCTCAGGGCAGAAATCTTCTTCTCATATCTCCCTGAGGAAAATAGTACTCACCGGTACCATTTAAAATAAAAAACTGGGGTGGAGGGAAGGGAGGAGCTATATATACAGCTCTGCTGTGTGCTCTTTGCCACTTCCTGTTAGTAGGAGGTTAATATCCCACAAGGATGAAATCCGTTGATTCATCGTATCTTGTAGAAGAAATAAGGTAACGAGAATCAAATTGTAATGCCAAAAGCTCAGAAACTCTGCGAGCAGAAGAAATAGCAACCAAAAATAAAACTTTCCAAGATAACAACTTAATATCTATGGAATGCATAGGTTCAAACAGAACCCCTTGAAAAACATTAAGAACTAAATTTAAGCTCCAAGGAGGAGCAATTGGTCTAAACACAGGCCTGATTCTAGTCAGAGCCTGACAATAGGATTGAACATCCGGAACATCTGCCAGACGTTTGTGTAGCAAAATAGATAGAGCAGAAATCTGTCCCTTTAAGGAACTTGCTGACAACCCTTTCTCCAATCCTTCTTGGAGAAAAGATAAAATCCTAGGAATCCTAATCATACTCCATGAGTAGCCCTTGGATTCGCACCAATAAAGATATTTACGCCATATCTTATGGTAAATTTTTCTAGTAACAGGCTTACATGCCTGAATCAAGGTATCAATGACCGAATCATTAGATAAAATCAAGCGTTCAATCTCCAAGCAGTCAGCTGCAGAGAAATTAGATTCGGATGATGGAAGGGTCCCTGAATGAGAAGGTCCTGCCTCAATGGAAGTCTCCACAGTGGCATAGAGGACATTTCCACCAGATCGGCATACCAAGTCCTGCGAGGCCACGCAGGAGCGATGAGGATCACCGAAACCCTCTCCTGTTTGACTCGAGCAATCACCCAGGGAAGAAGAGCAAACAGCGGGAACACATAAGCTAAGTTAAACGACCAAGGCACTGCCAAGGCCTCTATCAGTTCGGCCTGAGGATCCCTGGACCCGGATCCATATCTCGGAAGCTTGGCATTCTGACGAGACGCCATAAGATCCAGCTCCGGCCTGCTCCATCTGAGAATCAGGTTGGCAAAGACCTCCGGATGGAGTTCCCATACCCCCGGATGAAACGTTTGTCTGCTCAAAAAATCCGCTTCCCAGTTGTCCACTCCTGGGATGTAGATTGCTGACAGATAACAAGAGTGAGCTTCCGCCCACTGAATTATCTTGGATATTTCAGTCATCGCTAAGAAACTCCTTGTTCCTCCTTGATGATTGATGTAAGCCACAGTCGTGATGTTGTCCGACTGAAATCTGATGAATTTGGCCGAAGCCAACTGAGGACAAGCCTGAAGCGCGTTGAATATTGCTCTCAACTCCAGAATATTGATGGGAAGTAGAGACTCCGACACACCCTGAGCCTTCAGGGAATTCCAGACTGCATCCCATCCTATTAGGCTGGCGTCCGTTGTCACTATCACCCATGAGGATTTGCAGAAACACATCCCTTGGGACAGATGATCCGGCAACAACCACCAAAGAAGAGAGTCCCTTGTCTCCTGATCCAGATCTATTTGAGGAGACAAATTTGCATAATCTCCATTCCATTGTTTGAGCATGCTCAGTTGTAGAGGTCTGAGATGAAAACGATCAAACGGAATAATGTCCATTGCAGCCACCATCAATCCAATTGAATCCATGCACTGAGCCACTGACGGCCGAGGATTGGACTGGAGGGATCGGCATGTATTCAGAATCTTTAACTTTCTGACTATCGTCAAAAAGATTTTCATGGATAGAGAGTCGATTAAAGTTCCCAGGAAAGGAACCCTTGTCTGTGGAATTAGTGAACTCTTTTCTAGATTCACCTTCCACCCGTGAGTCCTTAGGAAGGATAGAATAATGTTGGTATGAGACTTTGTCAGCTGATAAGACGACGTCTGGATCAGAATATCGTCCTGAGATTCGCCAGCAGGGACCCTAGAACCTTTGTGAAAATTCTGGGTGTCGTGGCCAGCCCTAAAGGAAGGGCCACAAACTGAAAATGTTTATCCCGAAAGGCAAACCTAAGGAACTTGTGATGATTTCTGTGGATAGGAATATGAAGGTATGCATCCTTTAAGTCCACGGTAGTCATATATTGACCCTCCTAGATTAATGGAAGAATTGTCCAAATAGTCTCCATCTTGAAGGATGGAACTCTGAGAAACTTGTTTAGACTCTTGAGATATAAAATGGGTCGGAACGTTCCCTCTTTTTTGGGAACTACAAAAACATAATTTATGCTTACCTGATAAATTTATTTCTCTTGTAGTGTATTCAGTCCACGGATCATCCATTACTTATGGGATATATTCCCTTCCCAACAGGAAGTTGCAAGAGGATCACCCAAAGCAGAGCTGCTATATAGCTCCTCCCCTCCACGTCATATCCAGTCATTCGACCGAAACAAGACAAGAAAGGAGAAACAAAAAATAGGGAGCAGTGGTGACTGGAGTTCTAATTAAAATTTAGATCTGCCTTAAAAAAGACAGGGCGGGCCGTGGACTGAATACACTACAAGAGAAATAAATTTATCAGGTAAGCATAAATTATGTTTTCTCTTGTTAAGTGTATTCAGTCCACGGATCATCCATTACTTAATGGATACCAATACCAAAGCTAAAGTACACGGATGATGGGAGGGACAAGGCAGGAACTTAAATGGAAGGAACCACTGCCTGTAGAACCTTTCTCCCAAAAACAGCCTCCGAAGAAGCAAAAGTGTCAAATTTGTAAAATTTTGAAAAAGTGTGAAGCGAAGACCAAGTTGCAGCCTTGCAAATCTGTTCAACAGAGGCCTCATTCTTAAAGGCCCAGGTGGAAGCCACAGCTCTAGTGGAATGAGCTGTAATTCTTTCAGGGGGCTGCTGTCCAGCAGTCTCATAGGCTAAACGTATTATGCTACGAAGCCAAAAAGAGAGAGAGGTTGCCGAAGCTTTTTGACCTCTCCTCTGTCCAGAGTACACGACAAACAGGGAAGAAGTTTGACGAAAATCTTTAGTTGCCTGTAAATAGAACTTCAAGGCACGGACTACGTCCAGATTATGCAAAAGTCGTTCCTTCTTTGAAGAAGGATTAGGACATAATGATGGAACAACAATCTCCTGATTGATATTCCTGTTAGAAACTACCTTAGGTAAAAACCCAGGTTTAGTACGCAGAACTACCTTGTCTGAATGGAAAATCAGGTAAGGAGAATCACAATGTAAGGCAGATAACTCAGAGACTCTTCGAGCCGAGGAAATAGCCATCAAAAACAGAACTTTCCAAGATAAAAGCTTAATATCAATGGAATGAAGGGGTTCAAACGGAACCCCTTGAAGAACTTTAAGAACCAAGTTTAAGCTCCACGGAGAAGCAACAGTCTTAAACACAGGCTTAATCCTAGCCAAAGCCTGACAAAAAGCCTGGACATCTGGAACTTCTGCCAGACGTTTGTGTAAAAGAATAGACAGAGCAGAAATCTGTCCCTTTAACGAACTAGCAGATAAGCCCTTTTCTAAACCCTCTTGTAGAAAAGACAATATCCTAGGAATCCTAACCTTACTCCATGAGTAACTCTTGGATTCGCACCAATATAAATATTTACGCCATATTTTATGGTAAATTTTTCTGGTAACAGGTTTCCGAGCCTGTATTAAGGTATCAATAACCGACTCCGAGAAGCCACGCTTTGATAGGATCAAGCGTTCAATCTCCATGCAGTCAGCCTCAGAGAAATTAGATTTGGATGATGGAAAGGACCCTGAATGAGAAGGTCCTGTCTCAGAGGCAGAGACCATGGTGGACAGGACATGTCCACTAGGTCTGCATACCAGGTCCTGCGTGGCCACGCAGGTGCTATCAGAATCACTGATGCTCTTTCTTGTCTGATCTTGGCAATCAGTCGAGGTAGCAGCGGAAATGGTGGAAACACATAAGCCATGTTGAAAACCCAAGGGGCTGCTAGAGCATCTATCAGCGCCGCTCCCAGGTCCCTGGACCTGGATCCGTAACAAGGAAGCTTGGCGTTCTGGCGAGACGCCATGAGATCCAGTTCTGGTTTGCCCCAACGATGAATCAGTTGAGCGAAGACCTCCGGATGAAGTTCCCACTCCCCCGGATGAAAAGTCTGGCGACTTAGAAAGTCCGCCTCCCAGTTCTCCACGCCTGGGATGTAGATCGCTGACAGGTGGCAAGAGTGAGACTCTGCCCAGCGAATTATCTTTGAGACTTCTAACATCGCTAGGAAACTCCTGGTTCCCCCTTGATGGTTGATGTAAGCCACAGTCGTGATGTTGTCTGACTGAAATCTGATGAACCTCAGTTTTGCTAACTGAGGCCAAGCTAGAGAGCATTGAATATTGCTCTCAACTCCAGAATATTTATTGGGAGGAGTTTCTCCTCCTGAGTCCATAATCCCTGAGCCTTCAGGGAGTTCCAGACTGCGCCCCAACCTAGAAGGCTGGCATCTGTTGTTACAATCGTCCAATCTGGCCTGCGAAAGGTCATACCCTTGGACAGATGGACCCGAGAAAGCCACCAGAGAAGAGAATCTCTGGTCTCTTGATCCAGATTCAGTAGAGGGGACAAATCTGAGTAATCCCCATTCCACTGACTTAGCATGCATAATTGCAGTGGTCTGAGATGCAGGCGCGCAAATGGTACTATGTCCATTGCCGCTACCATTAAGCCGATTACTTAGATGCACTGAGCTACTGACGGGTGTGGAATGGAATGAAGGACATGGCAAGCATTCAGAAGCTTTGATAACCTGGACTCCGTCAGGTAAATCTTCATCTCTATAGAATCTATAAGAGTCCCCAGGAAGGGAACTCTTGTGAGTGGTAATAGAGAACTCTTTTCCACGTTCACCTTCCACCCATGCGACCTCAGAAAAACCAGAACTATCTCTGTATGAGACTTGGCAATTTGAAAACTTGACGCTTGAATCAGAATGTCGTCTAGGTACGGAGCCACCGCTATACCTTCTAGCACCGCCAGAAGTGAGCCCAGAACCTTTGTAAAAATTCTCGGGGCCGTAGCTAACCCGAAGGGAAGAGCTACAAACTGGTAATGCCTGTCTAGAAAGGCAAATCTTAGGTACCGATAATGATCTTTGTGAATCGGTATGTGAAGGTAGGCATCCTTTAAGTCCACTGTGGTCATGTACTGACCCTCTTGGATCATGGGTAGGGTGGTTCGAATAGTTTCCATTTTGAATGATGGAACTCTTAGGAATTTGTTTAAGATTTTTAGGTCCAAGATTGGTCTGAAGGTTCCCTCTTTCTTGGGAACCACAAACAGATTTGAGTAAAAACCTTGCCCTTGTTCCGTCCGCGGAACTGGGTGGATCACCCCCATTACTAAGAGGTCTTGTACACAGCGTAGAAATGCCTCTTTCTTTATTTGGTTTGCAGATAACCTTGAAAGATGAAATCTCCCCTGTGGAGGAGAAGCTTTGAAGTCCAGAAGATATCCCTGAGATATGATCTCTAACGCCCAGGGATCCTGGACATCTCTTGCCCAAGCCTGGGCGAAGAGAGAAAATCTGCCCCCCACTAGATCCGTTTCCGGATAGGGGGCCCTCTCTTCATGCTGTCTTAGGGGCAGAAGTAGGTTTTCTGGCCTGCTTGCCCTTGTTCCAGGACTGGTTAGCTTTCCAGCCCTGTCTGTAACGAGCAACAGTTCCTTCCTGTTTTGGAGCGGAAGAAGTTGATGCTGCTCTTGCCTTGAAGTTACGAAAGGCACGAAAATTAGACTGTTTGGCCCTTGATTTGGCCTTGTCCTGAGGAAGAGTATGACCCTTACCTCCAGTAATGTCAGCAATAATTTCTTTCAAGCCAGGCCCGAATAAGGTCTGCCCTTTGAAAGGAATATTAAGCAATTTAGATTTAGAAGTCACGTCAGCTGACCAGGATTTAAGCCATAGCGCTCTGCGCTTAGCTTGGTTAAATGTACAACGGCATCAGAAACAAATGCGTTAGCTAGCTTAAGTGCTTTAAGCTTGTCCATAATCTCATCCAATGGAGCTGTGCGAATGGCCTCTTCCAGAGACTCAAACCAGAATGCCGCAGCAGGAGTGACAGGCGCAATGCATGCAAGGGGCTGTAAGATAAAACCTTGTTGAACATACATTTTCTTAAGGTAACCTTCTAATTTTTTATCCATTGGATCCGAAAAAGCACAACTATCCTCCACCGGGATAGTGGTACGTTTAGCTAAAGTAGAAACTGCTCCCTCCACCTTAGGGACTGTCTGCCATAAGTCTCGTGTGGTGGCGTCTATTGGAAACATTTTCCTAAATATCGGAGGAGGGGAAAAGGGCACACCGGGTCTATCCCACTCCTTGCTAATAATCTCTGTAAGCCTTTTAGGTATAGGAAAAACGTCAGTACACACCGGCACCGCATAGTATCTATCCAGCCTACATAATTTCTCTGGAATTGCAACCGTGTTACAATCATTCAGAGCCGCTAATACCTCCCCTAACAATACACGGAGGTTCTCAAGCTTAAATTTAAAATTAGAAATCTATGAATCCAGTCTCCCTGGATCAGATCCGTCACCCACAGAATGAAGCTCTCCGTCCTCATGTTCTGCAAATTGTGACGCAGTATCGGACATGGCTCTCACATCATCAGCGCGCTCTGTCCTTAACCCAGAGCTATCGCACTTGCCTCTTAATTCTGGCAATTTAGATAATACCTCTGTCATAACAGCAGCCATGTCTTGCAAAGTGATTTGTAAGGGCCTCTCTGATGTACTTGGCGCCACAATATCACGCGCCTCCTGAGCGGGAGGCGAAGGTACTGACACGTGAGGAGAGTTAGTCGGCATAACTTCCCCCTCGTTGTCTGGTGATAATTTCTTTACAGATAGTGAACAAACAGATTCATCTGTGTCAGACATGTTTAAACAGACTAGCAATGATACTAGCAAGCTTGGAAAACATAATTTATGCTTACCTGATAAATTCCTTTCTTCTGTAGTGTGATCAGTCCACGGGTCATCATTACTTCTGGGATATTACTCCTCCCCAACAGGAAGTGCAAGAGGATTCACCCAGCAGAGCTGCATATAGCTCCTCCCCTCTACGTCACTCCCAGTCATTCGACCAAGGACCAACGAGAAAGGAAAAGCCAAGGGTGAAGTGGTGACTGGAGTATAAATTAAAAAATATTTACCTGCCTTAAAAACAGGGCGGGCCGTGGACTGATCACACTACAGAAGAAAGGAATTTATCAGGTAAGCATAAATTATGTTTTCTTCTGTTAAGTGTGATCAGTCCACGGGTCATCATTACTTCTGGGATACCAATACCAAAGCAAAAGTACACGGATGACGGGAGGGATAGGCAGGCTCTTTATACAGAAGGAACCACTGCCTGAAGAACCTTTCTCCCAAAAATAGCCTCCGATGAAGCAAAAGTGTCAAATTTGTAAAATTTGGAAAAAGTATGAAGCGAAGACCAAGTTGCAGCCTTGCAAATCTGTTCAACAGAGGCCTCATTCTTGAAGGCCCAAGTGGAAGCCACAGCTCTAGTAGAATGAGCTGTAATTCTTTCAGGAGGCTGCTGTCCAGCAGTCTCATAAGCTAAACGAATTATGCTACGAAGCCAAAAAGAAAGAGAGGTAGCGGAAGCTTTTTGACCTCTCCTCTGCCCAGAGTAAATGACAAACAGAGAAGACGTTTGTCGAAATTCCTTAGTTGCCTGTAAGTAAAATTTTAGAGCACGGACTACATCCAGGTTGTGCAGTAGACGTTCCTTCTTTGAAGAAGGATTTGGGCATAAAGAAGGAACAACAATCTCTTGATTGATATTCCTGTTAGTAACTACCTTAGGTAAGAACCCAGGTTTAGTACGCAGGACTACCTTATCCGAATGAAAAATCAAATAAGGAGAATCACAATGTAAGGCTGATAATTCAGAGACTCTTCGAGCTGAGGAAATAGCCATTAAAAATAGAACTTTCCAAGATAACAACTTTATATCAATGGAATGAAGGGGTTCAAACGGAACGCCCTGTAAAACATTAAGAACAAGGTTTAAACTCCATGGTGGAGCAACAGTTTTAAACACAGGCTTAATTCTGGCCAAAGCCTGACAAAAAGCCTGGACGTCAGGAACTTCTGACAGACGTTTGTGTAACAGAATGGACAGAGCTGAGATCTGTCCCTTTAATGAACTAGCAGATAAACCCTTTTCTAAACCTTCTTGTAGAAAAGACAATATCCTAGGAATCCTAACCTTACTCCAAGAGTAACCTTTGGATTCACACCAATATAGGTATTTACGCCATATCTTATGGTAAATCTTTCTGGTAACAGGTTTCCTAGCCTGTATTAAGGTATCAATAACTGACTCAGAAAATCCACGTCTTGATAAAATCAAGCGTTCAATTTCCAAGCAGTCAGCTTCAGAGAAGTTAGATTTTGATGTTTGAAGGGACCCTGTATCAGAAGGTCCTGTTTCAGAGGTAGAGACCAAGGTGGACAGGATGACATGTCCACCAGGTCTGCATACCAAGTCCTGCGTAGCCACGCAGGTGCTATTAGAATCACTGATGCTCTCTCTTGTTTGATTCTGGCAATCAATCGAGGAAGCAACGGGAAGGGTGGAAACACGTAAGCCATCCTGAAGTCCCAAGGTGCTGTCAGAGCATCTATCAGGACTGCTCCTGGATCCCTGGATCTGGACCCGTAACGAGGAAGCTTGGCGTTCTGTCGAGACGCCATGAGATCTATCTCTGGTTTGCCCCAACGTCGAAGTATTTGGGCAAAGACCTCCGGATGAAGTTCCCACTCCCCCGGATGAAAAGTCTGACGACTTAAGAAATCCGCCTCCCAGTTCTCCACTCCCGGGATGTGGATTGCTGACAGGTGGCAAGAGTGAGACTCTGCCCAGCAAATTATCTTTGATACTTCCATCATAGCTAGGGAGCTTCTTGTCCCTCCCTGATGGTTGATGTAAGCTACAGTCGTGATGTTGTCCGACTGAAACCTGATGAACCCCCGAGTTGTCAACTGGGGCCAAGCCAGGAGGGCATTGAGAACTGCTCTCAATTCCAGAATGTTTATTGGCAGGAGACTCTCCTCCTGACTCCATTGTCCCTGAGCCTTCAGAGAATTCCAGACGGCACCCCAACCTAGAAGGCTGGCGTCTGTTGTTACAATTGTCCAGTCTGGTCTGCTGAATGGCATCCCCCTGGACAGATGTGGCCGAGAAAGCCACCATAGAAGAGAATTTCTGGTCTCTTGATCCAGATTCAGAGAAGGGGATAAGTCTGAGTAATCCCCATTCCACTGACTTAGCATGCACAGTTGCAGTGGTCTGAGGTGTAAGCGTGCAAAGGGTACTATGTCCATTGCCGCTACCATTAAGCCGATTACCTCCATGCATTGAGCCACTGACGGGTGTTGAATGGAATGAAGGGTGCGGCAAGCACTTTGAAGTCTTGTTAGCCTGTCCTCTGTCAGGTAAATCTTCATTTCTACAGAATCTATAAGAGTCCCCAGGAAGGGAACTCTTGTGAGTGGAACGAGTGAACTTTTCTTTTCGTTCACCTTCCATCCATGTGACCTTAGAAATGCCAGCACTAACTCTGTATGAGACTTGGCAGTTTGAAAGCTTGAAGCTTGTATCAGAATGTCGTCTAGGTATGGAGCTACCGAGATTCCCCGCGGTCTTAGTACCGCCAGAAGAGCACCCAGAACCTTTGTGAAGATTCTTGGAGCTGTAGCCAATCCGAATGGAAGAGCCACAAACTGGTAATGCCTGTCTAGGAAGGCAAACCTTAGGTACCGATAATGATCTTTGTGAATCGGTATGTGAAGGTAAGCATCTTTTAAATCTACAGTGGTCATGTATTGACCCTCTTGGATCATAGGTAAAATTGTCCGAATAGTCTCCATCTTGAACGATGGAACTCTTAGGAATTTGTTTAGGATCTTTAAGTCCAGGATTGGTCTGAAAGTTCCCTCTTTTTTGGGAACCACAAACAGATTTGAGTAAAACCCCTGTCCCTGTTCCGATCGTGGAACTGGATGGATTACTCCCATTAACAAGAGCTCTTGTACGCAGCGTAGAAACGCCTCTTTCTTTGTCTGGATTGTTGACAATCTTGACAGATGAAATCTCTCTCTTGGAGGAGAGTATTTGAAGTCCAGAAGGTATCCCTGAGATATTATCTCTAGCGCCCAGGGATCCTGAACATCTCTTGCCCAAGCCTGGGCGAAGAGAGAAAGTCTGCCCCCCACTAGATCCGATCCCGGATCGGGGGCCCTCAATTCATGCTGTTTTAGGGGCAGCAGCAGGTTTCCTAGTCTGCTTGCCCTTGTTCCAGGACTGGTTAGGTTTCCAGCCTTGTCTGTAGCGAGCAACAGCTCCTTCCTGTTTTGGTGCAGAGGAAGTTGATGCTGCTCCTGCTTTGAAATTACGAAAGGAACGAAAATTAGACTGTCTAGTCTTGGCTTTGGCTTTGTCCTGAGGCAGGGCATGGCCTTTACCTCCTGTAATGTCAGCGATAATCTCTTTCAACCCGGGCCCGAATAAGGTCTGCCCTTTGAAAGGTATATTAAGCAATTTAGACTTAGAAGTAACATCAGCTGACCAGGATTTTAGCCACAGCGCCCTGCGTGCCTGAATGGCGAATCCTGAATTCTTCGCCGTAAGTTTAGTAAGATGTACTACGGCCTCCGAAATGAATGAATTAGCTAGTTTAAGGACTCTAAGCCTGTCCGTAATGTCGTCCAGAGTAGCTGAACCAATGTTCTCTTCCAGAGACTCAATCCAGAATGCCGCTGCAGCCGTGATCGGCGCAATGCATGCAAGGGGTTGCAATATAAAACCTTGTTGAACAAACATTTTCTTAAGGTAACCCTCTAACTTTTTATCCATTGGATCTGAAAAAGCACAGCTATCCTCCACCGGGATAGTGGTACGCTTAGCTAAGGTAGAAACTGCTCCCTCCACCTTAGGGACCGTTTGCCATAAGTCCCTTGTGGTGGCGTCTATTGGAAACATCTTTCTAAATATCGGAGGGGGTGAGAACGGCACACCGGGTCTATCCCACTCCTTAGTAACAATTTCAGTAAGTCTCTTAGGTATAGGAAAAACCTCAGTACTCGTCGGTACCGCAAAATATTTATCCAACCTACACATTTTCTCTGGTATTGCAACTGTGTTACAATCATTCAGAGCCGCTAACACCTCCCCTAGTAATACACGGAGGTTTTCCAGTTTAAATTTAAAATTTGAAATATCTGAATCCAGTCTGTTTGGATCAGAACCGTCACCCACAGAATGAAGTTCTCCGTCCTCATGTTCTGTCACCTGTGACGCAGTGTCTGACATGGCCCTAATATTATCAGCGCACTCTGTTCTCACCCCAGAGTGATCACGCTTACCTCTTAGTTCTGGTAATTTAGCCAAAACCTCAGTCATAACAGTAGCCATATCCTGTAATGTGATTTGTAATGGCCGCCCAGATGTACTCGGCGCTACAATATCACGCACCTCCCTCTGAGCGGGAGATGTAGGTACTGACACGTGAGGCGAGTTAGTCGGCATAACTCTCCCCTCGTTGTTTGGTGAAATTTGTTCAATTTGTACAGATTGACTTTTATTTAAAGTAGCATCAATACAGTTAGTACATAAATTTCTATTGGGCTCCACTTTGGCATTGCAACAAATGACACAGGTATCATCCTCTGAATCAGACATGTTTAACACACTAGCAAATAAACTTGCAACTTGGAAATACAATTCAATTAGAATAATATTAAAACGTACTGTGCCTTTAAGAAGCACAGAAGATCTATGACAGTTGAAAATTAATAAATTGAAACAGTTATAGCCTCAATCCTTGTAAACAACACAACTTTAGCAAAGGTTTAATCCCATTAGCAAAGATAACAAATTCTGAAAGCAGGAAACAAATTACAGAATAAACGTTTTTTATCTCAGTCAAACTATAATTCTCACAGCTCTGCTGAGAGAAATTACCTCCCTCAAAATAAGTTTTGAAGACCCCTGAGCTCTGTAGAGATGAACCGGATCATGCAGGGAATACAATGAGTTGCTGACTGAAATATTTGATGCATAGTAAAAGCGCCAAAAAAACGGCCCCTCCCCCTCACACACAGCAGTGAGGGAGAACAGAAACTGTCAGAAAAACAGATTAAGCAACTGCCAAGTGGAAAAATAGTGCCCAAACATTTATTCACACAGTACCTCAGCAAATGAAAACGATTTTACATTCCAGCAAAAACGTTAAACATAATCTCTAGTTATTAAACAGCTTTATGTATTTCTTACAGTGTAATTCTAGTGAAGTACCATTCCCCAGAATACTGAAGTGTAAAGTATACATACATGACATTATATCGGTATGGCAGGATTTTCTCATCAATTCCATTGTCAGAAAATAAAAACTGCTACATACCTCTATGCAGATTCATCTGCCCGCTGTCCCCTGATCTGAAGTTTACCTCACTCCTCAGATGGCCGAGAACAGCAATATGATCTTAACTACTCCGGCTAAAATCATAGCAAAACTCTGGTAGATTCTTCTTCAAACTCTGCCAGAGAGGTAATAACACACTCCGGTGCTATTTTAAAATAACAAACTTTTGATTGAAGATATAAAACTAAGTATAATCACCATAGTCCTCTCACACATCCTATCTAGTCGTTGGGTGCAAGAGAATGACTGGGAGTGACGTAGAGGGGAGGAGCTATATGCAGCTCTGCTGGGTGAATCCTCTTGCACTTCCTGTTGGGGAGGAGTAATATCCCAGAAGTAATGATGACCCGTGGACTGATCACACTTAACAGAAGAAAATCCTTTCAAATAAGTTTACAAGCAATATAAAAAACGCTACTGCGCCTTTAAGAAGCACAAAAAAACTGTCACAGTTGAAATAACAATGAACCAAATCAGTTATAGCAACCAAATTTTCACAGTAAATGTATTGTTAGCAAAGAATTGCACCCACTAGCAAATGGATGATTAACCCCTTAATACCCAAAACGGATAATCAATTTAACAATTAACGTTTTTATCACAGTCAAACACACTGTCACAGGTCTGCTGTGACTGATTACCTCCCTTAAAATGAATTTTTGAAGACCCCTGAGCTCTCTAGAGACGTCCTGGATCAAGGAGGAAGAAGCAGGAAGACTGTGACTGAATTTTTACTGCACAAAAAAGCGCTAAAATAGGCCCCTCCCACTCATATTACAACAGTGGGAAAACTCAGTTAACCTTTTCTATGCAGAAATATACGTCAGCCATGTGGAAAAAATCATGCCCCAAAAGATTTATCACCAAAGTACCTCACAAAAACGAATAACATGCCAGTAAACGTTTTAAACATACATTTTAAAAGTTATGTAGTGTTATCAATAAGCCTGCTACCAGTCGCTTCTACTGCAGTTAAGGCTCATATATTACTTCAGTATTAACAGCATTTTCTTAGTCAAATTCCATTCCTTAGAAAATTACTTTACTGCACATACATTCATCAGCCTGATACCAGTCACTACTACTGCATTTAAGGCTGTACTTACATTACATCGGTATCAGCAGTATTTTCTTAGTCAATTCCATTCCTTAGAAAAATATTTTACTGCACATACCTCATCTGCAGGGAACCCCGCAGCCAGTCGATCTTAGTTACTTCTGCTAAGATCATAGAAAACGCAGGCAGATTCTTCTTCTAAATACTGCCTGAGAGAAAAAACAGCACACTCCGGTGCCATTTAAAATAACAAACTTTTGATTGAAGAAATAATTAAGTATAAAAAACTCCACACTCCTCTCACACCTTCCTACTATGTTGAGTGTTGGAAGAGAATGACTGGATATGACGTGGAGGGGAGGAGCTATATAGCAGCTCTGCTTTGGGTGATCCTCTTGCAACTTCCTGTTGGGAAGGGAATATATCCCATAAGTAATGGATGATCCGTGGATTGAATACACTTAACAAGAGAAAAGATTTGAGTAAACCCCTGCCCCTGTTCCTGTATTGGAACGGGACAAATTACTCCCATGGAGGAGAGGTCTTTTACACAACGTAAGAACGCCTCTCTTTTTATCTGGTCTACAGACAATCGTGAAAGAAGAAACCTTCCTCTGGGGAAGGAATTTTTGAACTCCAACTGATACCCTTGAGACACAATTTCTAGTGTACAGGGATCCTGAACTTCTCTTATCCAAGCCTGGACAAATAGAGAAAGTCTGCCCCCTACTAGATCCGGTCCCGGATCAGGGGCCGCCCCTTCATGCTGTCTTGGTAGCAACAGCAGGCTTCTTGGGTTGTTTACCCTTGTTCCAAGCCTGGTTGGGTCTTCAGGTGGACTTGGCTTGTGGATAATTCCCTTCCTGTTTAGTGGAAGAGACTCCCTTGAAATTTCGAAAGGAATGACAATTACTCTGTTGTCCCCTTTTCTTAGATGTCTTGTCTTGAGGGAGGAGATGACCCTTACCTCCCGTAATGTCATAAATTATTTCTTTCAAGTCAAGCCCGAATAGGGTCTATCCCTTGAAAGGAATAGCTAAAAGCTTGGATTTAGAAGACACATCCGCAGACCAAGACTTTAACCATAAGGCTCTTCGTGCTAAGATGGAGAATACCGAACTCTTAGTCGCCAATTTGGTGATCTGAAAGGAAGCATCCATAATAAAAGAATTAACCAGCTTAAGGGCCTTAATTCTATCCTGTATTTCCTCAGTCCTAAGAGACTCTTCTAGAGCGTCAAACCAAAAAGCAGCCACAGTCGTGACTGTTACAATGCAGGCTGCCGGTTGCAACAAAAATCCTTGATGAACATAGAGTTTTTTGAGAAGACCCTCCAATTTCTTATCCATGGGGTCTTTGAAAGCACAACTGTCCTTGATAGGTATAGTTGTACGCTTCGCCAGGGTAGAGATAGCTCCCTCCACCTTAGGGACCGTCTGCCAAGAATCTCAAACGGTATCAGCTATAGGGTACATTTTCTTAAAAATAGGGGAAGGGGAGAACGGGATACGCGGTCTTTGCCATTCCCTTGCAATAATTTCCGAAATTCTCTTCGGAACCGGAAAAACATCGGAATAAGAAGGGACCTCTAAGTATCTGTCCATCTTACTCAATATCTCTGGTGGGACCACAATAGAGTCACAGTCGTCCAGAGTCACCAAAACCTCTCGTAGCAAAAGGCGGATGTGTTCAAGCTTAAATCTGAAGCACATGACGTCAGAATCTGTCGGGGGCAATGCACTTTCTGAGTCAGACAATTCACCCTCAGACAGGGCCTCCCTACCCCCCAATTCAGAGCCCTGGGAGGGTATATCGGAGATAGCCATCAAAGCATCAGAAGTCGCAGGGACCACATGGGCCTCTGTCCTACTGCATTTGCCTTGTAAAGCTGGCAACTTAGATAAAACTTCTGAAAGGGTGGATAACATAACTGCAGCCATATCCTGCATAGTGAATGAAGTGGACGCAGTTGAAGAACACGGTACATGAGGGACAAAAAGGAATAGGGGGTTCCACATTGGCATCTAAACACATAAAACATGTACTTTCCTGAAGGTCAGCCATGACAAAAACCAGCAATAGCAATATTGGTCGTTTTAACTGTAATTAAAAATAAAAAGCAAACACTTTTAGAAAATTTGCTGAAAAACGAGTGTACTGTGTCTTAAAAAATTAAAGCCGTATAGGTTTTTACTGCCCCGCAATAAACATGCAATAACAGGGAAGCACCATAATACTTTTAGAAGATCTTTATGTATCTGTACAGTCTAATTATGCATAATGCCGTAGGGACTAAATTAAACACTTGCACCTCGCCACAGCTCTGCTGTGGCGAGGTGCCTACCTGTCCCCACGAGTCACTGAATAGACCTCCGTGAACGGCGCTCCTAAGACCGCTTGTGAGAATTGCAAACACAAGCTGACTTAGGCCACACCGGAGCCCAGAGACATGTTGCCAAAAGTCAGGATCCGGATAGCAACTGCGTGTCTAAGCGTGCAAAACGATAAGCCCCGCCCATCGTGGGCGGAATTAAGTCCCCGGCAACAGTAAGAACCGCATGGGAAATAAAAATGTCGGAATCAATGCAATCTATTAGAAAGAGTACCGTGCCAATGTGCCCCCTTAAAACAAAAACACACTCTCCTGTCCAACCATTAGTTTAGTAAAAGTGAAGGTTAGGACACTTGGGTAAAAGCTGCCACAATCTCCCAGCGTCAAGCCCACAATCTAAACACATCCACCGGGTTAATCCGTTATTAGGGCACTGATAGCACATGCTGAACTTCACCTAATAAAGAGGGGATACCCATGCACACAATTTTACCTTGTGCAAACTGATTACCTTTTCCCGGTAAAGGGAATAAGTGCCAGTCTGTTCTGAGATACTTCAGTCTCCCCAGAAGCAAATGACTGTACATACCTTAATGCTGAACGCAGTATGAAGCTGTCCCACACAATGAAGATGTTCTTTTTCTCACCTCCAGCAGATCTGTGGGAACAAACAGGGTCTTAGATAATATTTGCTAAGACCATTAGCAGGGCAGCAAACCATATGGGAGTCGCAGATAGAATGAAAATCTCCCCAGTCCATTGCTGAAAAGCCTGTAGCTCTAGCCCTGAGAAAAATATCACACACTGGTACCATTTAAAAATAATAAACTCTTGATTGAAGAATCTAAACTAACACCTCACTTTACCTCTTCCTATCACTAACACAGGCAAAGACAATGACTGGAGTGGGAGGGAAGGGAGGAGCTATATATACAGCTCTGCTGTGGTGCTCTATGCCTCCTCCTGCTGACCAGGAGGCGATATCCCATAAGTAAGGATGAAATCCCTGGACTCGTCGTATCTTGTAAAAGAAAAAGGCTGGTAACGTCCGCCTCAAAAGAGAGTGGAGGTCCTAAGAGGAAACTACCCATTGAAGAACCCTCTAACCAAGTAATAGCAGCTGGCAAGCTACCACAAATCTATGACAGAAATAAAAAGCTTGCTAGCACACATTCCAAGTGCAAGTAGCTGCAGCTGGTTCCAGAGCTACCATTATACCCTAGTACCAGAGCCAGCCCCCCTAACATCCCACACGCAAGGAGGGAAGAAAAGAATCTTCAAACGAGAAGATAAGGACCAACCGGGTCTCCATGGAAACTGTATATTTTCAAATCCTCCCAAAAAGGACAAAGTCAAGGCAACCACTTCCCCAGCCATAGGCAAGGCGAACAGACGAAAGAGAATGGTAAAACAATACCGTTGAGTAATAACCCAACGGTCATTACTACCAGCTCAGATGAGACAAACAATCTCAAGCCCTAAATGCAAAACTAACCTTCAGGCAAATACCAAATCTCACATAAGAGTGAAAACCCAACTCCCCGGAGGGACAAGCAGACGGTCTAAACCCTAAACTGAACCACCTAGGACCGAGCGCAGCGAGCCGGACCCCAAAATCTCAGACAAGAGACATGGCCCTAGTCAGACCCCGCAAAACCGGGGACAGGCCGTACCTCCTGAAAAAACACCAATTTGCCTCATACGGGGAAGGGCACTCTAGGTAGCGCCTAGCACACCCCAATGTCCTTGAACATTGGACACTCGCAAGAGATTTAGATCAGGATCCTAGAAAGACTTCTAGACAGGCCTTTAAGATGGCAATCCACACCCGTAGGTGTACCTGAACCCTGGAGCCTCCGCTTGCAACCCAAGAAACCAAGAGCTCCTAGAGGTTCAAGTGCAACACTCCCAGTCCAGGGACCCCAGAGTTTACCAGGGACAGGGCTTCAAAAAACGGAGAACAAGCCACACTAGCTGGATTCAACACACAAACTTAGCCATGTGGGCACTTAAGCGACCCCTAGACTCTTAGTTGGAGGGTGAAAGATTCTCACAGGATCAGCCTCCCGGAAATCCTGTACCTCGAATAACATGGGCAACCCTTCTATTCCTGCTGAGAAGCGGATCAGAGGCGGTTGCCAGGAAAAAAAGAGGAGAAACTCAACCCCTGCACTCCATCTTATGAGGGCGTGCGATATACAGAAAAATGGGAGGGACAGAAATATCCGAACTCCCGGACTCAGATGACCAGACCACTCAAGAAGGGAAGAACCAGTCCCAGCAACCAAGGGGCACTTGCGACTAGGCCACAAGAAAACAGACACACGTAAAAATACCAAGATTGAAAACGAAAATCGACATCTGGTACCCCAACTGTCCAGTGGTCAACCGAACCCCCAAACCCCTTAGGAATGGAGAACTTCGGTTCTGAGGCAAAAAACCTACAAGGAATCCTAGACAGATCCCCACAAAAGGAACGGCAGAGGACCTAAACAATCCCTCCGATACTCCATTCATCGAGGACGAGGAGCAAGTTGACGTATAAGTAATGTAAATACACCCTCAAGTAATGGATAAATAAACATATAACAAACACTCCAATAAAGTGAACGACTCAACACCCAACAAGATAACCAGCACCACGTGGGTGACATAAACCTTAAGGAACAGCAGTTAGCGCCCGACCAGTACCTGCCTGGTACAAGGAACACCTGAAACTGTCCAAGGTCCAAGAAAGAAAGAAAAAAAATTGAAGCCCCAGAGGGATCGAAAACATAAACTATAATCATAACTAAGTTCTGATATAGAAAAGGGGGCAGCTTCCGAGGAAGTGCGCACGCAACCACAAAATCGCAAGTATCAGTTCCAGAGAAAGAATATTCCCAAACTGGAAAATTATAGCAGACATGAGCTTCTTAAAACAAATCAAATATGTCCTAACTGGATAAAATAAAATTAAGGCAGCACCCGAGGGTGAACGCCCAAGAAAAAGGGCACGTCAACCGGACCAGCCGATTAGAGGCCCAAGCTCAGAACTAGAAAAGATACTAAAAGAAAGAAAAACAGAGTCGATAAGGAGATTGCTTCATCCCCACACGTCTAATCCAGGATGTTGTCCAGATAGGGTGCCACTGCAATGCCCCGGAAAATTCTGGGAGCTGTGGCAAGGCCGAAAGGAGGAGCCACGAATTGGATGTGTTTGTCTAGAAATGCAAACCTTAGAAATTTGTGATGATGCCTGTGAATGGGAACATGCAGGTACGCGTCCTTTAAATCCACGGTTGTCATAAATTGACCCTCTTGGACCAAAGGAAGAATGGAAGGACTATGTCCATCTTGAAGGACGGTACTCTGAGGAATTTGTTTAGACTCTTGAGTTCTAAAACTGGTCTGAAGGTTCCTTCCTTTTTGGGAACCACAAACAGATTGGAATAAAACCCCAGACCCCATTCCTACATTGGAACAGGAACTATCACTCCCAGGTCGGAGAGGTCCCGTAAGAATGACTATTTTTTTGTATGGTCTACAGATAATCTTGAAAGCAGAAACCTGCCTTTGGGAGGAAAACTTTTGAACTCTAGTTTGTATCCCTGGGACACAATGTCTACTGCCCAGGGATCCTGAACATCTTCAACCCAAGCCTGAGCGAAGAAGGAAAGTCTGCCCCCTAAAAGATCCCAGATCCAGTCCCTTCATGCTGTCTTTGATTCAATAGCAGGCTTCTTGGATTATTCCAAGACTGATTGGGTCTCCAGGAAGGTTTAGACTGATCTTGCTTGGAAGAGGAAGTGGAAGAATTTCCCTTGAAATTTCGAAAGAAAATTACTCTGACGTCCCTTTTGCTTGTTTCTCTTATCCTGAGGGAGAAGATGACCCTTTCCTCCCGTAATATCAGAGATTATTTCCGTTAAGCCCGGTCCAAACAAGGTCTTTCCTTTGTAAGGAATCGCTAAAAATTTTAGACTTTTAGACTTAGATGACACATCCACAGAGCAAGGTTTTAACCATAAGGCTCTGCGGGCTAGAACAGCAAAACCTGAGATTTTTGCTCCTAGTTTGATAACCTGTAGGGAAGCATCAGTAATAAAAGAATTAGCTAACTTAAGAGCTTTTATCCTATCCTGGATCTCATCAAGGGGAGTGTATGTCCTGATAGCATCAGACAAAGCATCAAACCAATATACGGCCGCACTGGTGACGATAGCAATGCACACTGCAGGTTGCCATTGTAAACCCTGGTGTACATACATCTTCTTGAGTAACCCCTCAATTTTTTATCCATAGGATCCTTAAAGGCACAACTATCCTCTATGGGTATAGTAGTTCTCTTGGCCAGAGTGGAAACTGCCCCTTCCACCTTGGGTACTGTTTGCCAAGACTCCTTGATAGAGTCCGCTATGAGGAACATCTTTTTAAATATAGGAGATGGAGAAAAAGGGATACCCGGGCTCTACCATTCCTTAGCAATGATCAGCTCGATCTGGTACAGGAAAAACCTCCACCAAGGAAGGTACATCAAAATATTTGTTTAGCTTACTGGATTTCTTCGAATTAACAACGACCTTAAGTAACAGACGGAGGTGTTCTAGCTTAAACCTGAAAGATACAACTTCAGTATCAGCAAGAGGAATTACACTGTCAGAATCTGAAATTTCACCTTCAGGTGCTACTAAGATATCCTCCTCCTCAGGCTTCTGGGAGGGGGCATTCGAAATAGCAACAACTGCGTCAGAAACCTCGCTACTGGGAAAAGCAGACAACGCATTAGAAACTGCAAAAGACATAAGAGAAGCGCAATGTCTTGCAAAGTAACTCCAGAAGGCGTTAGAGAGGAAGCGCAGGGCACTGCATGTGAGCGCGGTAAAATTTGGAACACTTGAGGAGAAAGCTGCGGCATATATTGAACATTGTCATTAGACTCCTGAACAGCATCCTCTTTGGAAAATGTTGGCTCAGAAAAAAGTCTATCCCTATAGGAACAGAAAGGAATTGTTGGTTCCACATTGGCATAAAAACACAAAGAACAAGTGGCAGCTTGCAAAGCCTCTTGCTCCATTCTGACTCACAATGGATCAATTTATCAATACAAAGTTTAAATTTTTTAATAAAAATTAAAACAGAAAATAAAACGTTACTGCAGGGGGCAGCATTGCACAAACATTTCAGCAGAACTGCTTGTGCAATGATAAATGCCGACAGCGTATACTACATCGTATCGTGTCCGTCCGCACTTTAGTAAATCGGCCCCAAAGCCTTGGTCGGAAGTCCCATGCTACACTTTGGAATAAAATGTATCTAATATCACAGATGAACATTATACAAAAGGTCAATAACCACAAATGCTATGCAAACTCAACACTTGTGGTTCTTAGAAGCAGTGAGCTAAAACACATTTTATTAAATCCCGGGGACAGGGAGCATTATACAGTTTTATTTCTGCCAATGGATTTGGAATAAACATTATCACAAATGGTTTGTCTTATAAATCCTTTGCAATGATGTATTTTGGGCAAGCAACTCTAATAAATCATTTCTGGATTATCAATCTCATTTTAGTGACTATACATAACACATCTGTCTTTCTGACATTAAAGAGCACTAACTTCATCTTTTTCTTCTAGCGAAGCAGCTATGGGAAAAATACATATTTTGAATAACCAAGGAACACACCTGAAGATTCATACTGGATAATAAAAATGCTTAAACATAAATAAATACTAAAAAAAAGTGACAAACTCTTTTCCTCTCTAGGGCATATCACCTTACATGCAACCACTGATGTTCTGACAATCAACATGTTCACCTTAAAAACAGCTTACTGAGAGAGCAAACATTAAAGAGGAAGAAGAAAGGTGGTGTAAAGGGTGTAGGACACACATAAGAATCTGTAATAAAATTATATCTGACATAATTGCCAGAAACAAATATATAATTTACCTGTGCCCTCAAGTAGTTATTCCACTGTGCAGAAGAAATATAGGAGGGTAGTTGCTGAACTGCAGAGAGACAGGATTTCATCTACTGATAAATAAGATTTACTCAATTTTCTGTCTAATGTTTTGGAGAGCAATCATAATGTTATTGATAAATCCTATTCTTAAAGGGACAGTCTACACCAGAATTGTTATTGTTTTAAAAGATAGATAATCCCTTCTTTACCTATTCCCTAGTTTTGCATAACCAACACAGTTATATTTATATATTTTTTAACCTCTGTGATTATCTTGTATCTAAACCTCTGAAGACTGCCCCTTTATTTCAGTTTTTTGACAGACTTGCAGTTTAGCCAATCAGTAATGGCTCCCAGGTAACTTCACGTGCACAAGCACAGTGTTATCTATATGAAAAACATGAACTAACACCCTCTAGTGGTGAAAAACCTGTTAAAATGCATTCTTAAGAGGCGGTCGTCAAGGTCTAAGAAATTAGCATATGAACCTCCTAGGTTAAGCTTTCAACTAAGAATACCAAGAAAACAAAGAAAAATTGGTGATAAAAGTAAATTGGAAAATTGTTTAAAATTACATGCCCTATCTGAATCATGAAAGTTTTTTTTTGCACTAGACTGTCCTTTTAAATTTCAAAATAACAGCATATGAAGTAAAAACCTTTACCTCTTTATTTGTGCACAGACTTATCTTTGTGTACACAAGACCAGAAGAAAAAGCAACATATTGTCCTTTATAAATATATGATGGAAAAAACAGAATTTATGTTTACCTGATAAATTACTTTCTCCAACGGTGTGTCCGGTCCACGGCGTCATCCTTACTTGTGGGATATTCTCCTCCCCAACAGGAAATGGCAAAGAGCCCAGCAAAGCTGGTCACATGATCCCTCCTAGGCTCCGCCTTCCCCAGTCATTCGACCGACGTAAAGGAGGAATATTTGCATAGGAGAAACCATATGATACCGTGGTGACTGTAGTTAAAGAAAATAAATTATCAGACCTGATTAAAAAACCAGGGCGGGCCGTGGACCGGACACACCGTTGGAGAAAGTAATTTATCAGGTAAACATAAATTCTGTTTTCTCCAACATAGGTGTGTCCGGTCCACGGCGTCATCCTTACTTGTGGGAACCAATACCAAAGCTTTAGGACACGGATGAAGGGAGGGAGCAAATCAGGTCACCTAGATGGAAGGCACCACGGCTTGCAAAACCTTTCTCCCAAAAATAGCCTCAGAAGAAGCAAAAGTATCAAACTTGTAAAATTTAGTAAAAGTGTGCAGTGAAGACCAAGTCGCTGCCTTACATATCTGATCAACAGAAGCCTCGTTCTTGAAGGCCCATGTGGAAGCCACAGCCCTAGTGGAATGAGCTGTGATTCTTTCAGGAGGCTGCCGTCCGGCAGTCTCATAAGCCAATCTGATGATGCTTTTAATCCAAAAAGAGAGAGAGGTAGAAGTTGCTTTTTGACCTCTCCTTTTACCAGAATAAACAACAAACAAGGAAGATGTTTGTCTAAAATCCTTTGTAGCATCTAAATAGAATTTTAGAGCACGAACAACATCCAAATTGTGCAACAAACGTTCCTTCTTTGAAACTGGATTCGGACACAAAGAAGGCACGACTATCTCCTGGTTAATGTTTTTGTTAGAAACAACTTTCGGAAGAAAACCAGGTTTAGTACGTAAAACCACCTTATCTGCATGGAATACCAGATAAGGAGGAGAACACTGCAGAGCAGATAATTCTGAAACTCTTCTAGCAGAAGAAATTGCAACCAAAAACAAAACTTTCCAAGATAATAACTTAATATCAACGGAATGTAAGGGTTCAAACGGAACCCCCTGAAGAACTGAAAGAACTAAATTGAGACTCCAAGGAGGAGTCAAAGGTTTGTAAACAGGCTTGATTCTAACCAGAGCCTGAACAAAGGCTTGAACATCTGGCACAGCTGCCAGCTTTTTGTGAAGTAACACAGACAAGGCAGAAATCTGTCCCTTCAAGGAACTAGCAGATAATCCTTTCTCCAAACCTTCTTGAAGAAAGGATAGAATCTTAGGAATTTTTACCTTGTCCCAAGGGAATCCTTTAGATTCACACCAACAGATATATCTTTTCCATATTTTGTGGTAAATTTTTCTAGTTACAGGCTTTCTGGCCTGAACAAGAGTATCAATGACAGAATCTGAGAACCCTCGCTTTGATAAGATCAAGCGTTCAATCTCCAAGCAGTCAGTTGGAGTGAGACCAGATTCGGATGTTCGAACGGACCTTGAACAAGAAGGTCTCGTCTCAAAGGTAGCTGCCATGGTGGAGCCGATGACATATTCACCAGGTCTGCATACCAAGTCCTGCGTGGCCACGCAGGAGCTATCAAGATCACCGATGCTCTCTCCTGATTGATCCTGGCTACCAGCCTGGGAATGAGAGGAAACGGCGGGAATACATAAGCTAGTTTGAAGGTCCAAGGTGCTACTAGTGCATCTACTAGAGTCGCCTTGGGATCCCTGGATCTGGACCCGTAGCAAGGAACCTTGAAGTTCTGACGAGAGGCCATCAGATCCATGTCTGGAATGCCCCACAATTGAGTAATTTGGGCAAAGATTTCCGGATGGAGTTCCCACTCCCCCGGATGAAATGTCTGACGACTCAGAAAATCCGCTTCCCAATTTTCCACTCCTGGGATGTGGATTGCAGACAAGTGGCAGGAGTGAGTCTCCGCCCATTGAATGATTTTGGTCACTTCTTCCATCGCCAGGGAACTCCTTGTTCCCCCCTGATGGTTGATGTACGCAACAGTCGTCATGTTGTCTGATTGAAACCGTACGAACTTGGCCTTTGCTAGCTGAGGCCAAGCCTTGAGAGCATTGAGTATCGCTCTCAGTTCCAGAATATTTATCGGTAGAAGAGATTCTTCCTGAGACCAAAGACCCTGAGCTTTCAGGGGTCCCCAGACCGCGCCCCAGCCCACCAGACTGGCGTCGGTCGTGACAATGACCCACTCTGGTCTGCGGAAGCTCATCCCCTGTGACAGGTTGTCCAGGGACAGCCACCAACGGAGTGAATCTCTGGTCCTCTGATCTACTTGTATCGTCGGAGACAAGTCTGTATAGTCCCCATTCCACTGACTGAGCATGCACAGTTGTAATGGTCTTAGATGAATGCGCGCAAAAGGAACTATGTCCATTGCCGCTACCATCAAACCTATTACTTCCATGCACTGCGCTATGGAAGGAAGAGGAACAGAATGAAGTATTTGACAAGAGTTTAGAAGTTTTGATTTTCTGGCCTCTGTCAGAAAAATCCTCATTTCTAAGGAGTCTATTATTGTTCCCAAGAAGGGAACCCTTGTTGATGGAGATAGAGAACTTTTTTCTACGTTCACTTTCCACCCGTGAGATCTGAGAAAGGCCAGGACAATGTCCGTGTGAGCCTTTGCTTGAGGAAGGGACGACGCTTGAATCAGAATGTCGTCCAAGTAAGGTACTACTGCAATGCCCCTTGGTCTTAGCACCGCTAGAAGGGACCCTAGTACCTTTGTGAAAATCCTTGGAGCAGTGGCTAATCCGAACGGAAGTGCCACAAACTGGTAATGCTTGTCCAGGAATGCGAACCTTAGGAACCGATGATGTTCCTTGTGGATAGGAATATGTAGATACGCATCCTTTAAATCCACCGTGGTCATGAATTGACCTTCCTGGATGGAAGGAAGAATTGTTCGAATGGTTTCCATTTTGAACGATGGAACCTTGAGAAACTTGTTTAGGATCTTGAGATCTAAGATTGGTCTGAATGTTCCCTCTTTTTGGGGAACTACGAACAGATTGGAGTAGAACCCCATCCCTTGTTCTCCTAATGGAACAGGATGAATCACTCCCATTTTTAACAGGTCTTCTACACAATGTAAGAATGCCTGTTTTTTTATGTGGTCTGAAGATAATTGAGACCTGTGGAACCTCCCCCTTGGGGGAAGCCCCTTGAATTCCAGAAGATAACCTTGGGAGACTATTTCTAGTGCCCAAGGATCCAGAACATCTCTTGCCCAAGCCTGAGCGAAGAGAGAGAGTCTGCCCCCCACCAGATCCGGTCCCGGATCGGGGGCCAACATCTCATGCTGTCTTGGTAGCAGTGGCAGGTTTCTTGGCCTGCTTTCCTTTGTTCCAGCCTTGCATTGGTCTCCAGGCTGGCTTGGCTTGAGAAGTATTACCCTCTTGCTTAGAGGACGTAGCACTTGGGGCTGGTCCGTTTCTGCGAAAGGGACGAAAATTAGGTTTATTTTTGGCCTTGAAAGACCTATCCTGAGGAAGGGCGTGGCCCTTGCCCCCAGTGATATCAGAGATAATCTCTTTCAAGTCAGGGCCAAACAGCGTTTTCCCCTTGAAAGGAATGTTAAGCAATTTGTTCTTGGAAGACGCATCCGCTGACCAAGATTTTAACCAAAGCGCTCTGCGCGCCACAATAGCAAAACCAGAATTTTTCGCCGCTAACCTAGCCAATTGCAAAGTGGCGTCTAGGGTGAAAGAATTAGCCAATTTGAGAGCACGAATTCTGTCCATAATCTCCTCATAAGAAGAAGAATTATTATTGAGCGCCTTTTCTAGCTCATCGAACCAGAAACACGCGGCTGTAGTGACAGGAACAATGCATGAAATTGGTTGTAGAAGGTAACCTTGCTGAACAAACATCTTTTTAAGCAAACCTTCTAATTTTTTATCCATAGGATCTTTGAAAGCACAACTATCTTCTATGGGTATAGTGGTGCGTTTGTTTAGAGTAGAAACCGCCCCCTCGACCTTGGGGACTGTCTGCCATAAGTCCTTTCTGGGGTCGACCATAGGAAACAATTTTTTAAATATGGGGGGAGGGACAAAAGGTATACCGGGCCTTTCCCATTCTTTATTTACAATGTCCGCCACCCGCTTGGGTATAGGAAAAGCTTCGGGGGGCCCCGGGACCTCTAGGAACTTGTCCATTTTACATAGTTTCTCTGGAATGACCAAATTCTCACAATCATCCAGAGTGGATAACACCTCCTTAAGCAGAGCGCGGAGATGTTCCAATTTAAATTTAAATGTAATCACATCAGGTTCAGCTTGTTGAGAAATTTTCCCTAAATCTGAAATTTCTCCCTCAGACAAAACCTCCCTGGCCCCCTCAGACTGGTGTAGGGGCCCTTCAGAACCAATATCATCAGCGTCCTCATGCTCTTCAGTATTTTCTAAAACAGAGCAGTCGCGCTTTCGCTGATAAGTGGGCATTTTGGCTAAAATGTTTTTGATAGAATTATCCATTACAGCCGTTAATTGTTGCATAGTAAGGAGTATTGGCGCGCTAGATGTACTAGGGGCCTCCTGTGTGGGCAAGACTGGTGTAGACGAAGGAGGGGATGATGCAGTACCATGCTTACTCCCCTCACTTGAGGAATCATCTTGGGCATCATTTTCTCTAAATTTTGTGTCACATAAATCACATCTATTTAAATGAGAAGGAACCTTGGCTTCCCCACATTCAGAACACAGTCTATCTGGTAGTTCAGACATGTTAAACAGGCAAAAACTTGATAACAAAGTACAAAAAACGTTTTAAAATAAACCGTTACTGTCACTTTAAATTTTAAACTGAACACACTTTATTACTGCAATTGCGAAAAAGTATGAAGGAATTGTTCAAAATTCACCAAAATGGAAGCTTTAACCCTTAAAATAACGGAACCTGAGCCGTTTTTATATTTAACCCCTTTACAGTCCCTGGTATCTGTTTTGCTGAGACCCAACCAAGCCCAAAGGGGAATACGATACCAAATGACGCCTTCAGAAAGTCTTTTCTATGTATCAGAGCTCCTCACACATGCATCTGCATGTCATGCTTCTCAAAAACAAGTGCGCAATACAGGCGCGAAAATGAGACTCTGCCTATGATTAGGGAAAGCCCCTAGAGAATAAGGTGTCCAATACAGTGCCTGCCGGTTATTTTACAAAATTCCCAAGATTAAAATAATTCCTCAAGGCTATGGAGTATAAAATATGTTTATATATAAATCGATTTAGCCCAGAAAATGTCTACAGTCTTAAAAAGCCCTTGTGAAGCCCTTTTTTTTTCTTTCTGTAATAAAAATGGCTTACCGGATCCCATAGGGAAAATGACAGCTTCCAGCATTACATCGTCTTGTTAGAATGTGTCATACCTCAAGCAGCAAAAGTCTGCTCACTGTTCCCCCAACTGAAGTTAATTCCTCTCAACAGTCCTGTGTGGAAACAGCCATCGATTTTAGTAACGGTTGCTAAAATCATTTTCCTCTTACAAACAGAAATCTTCATCTCTTTTCTGTTTCAGAGTAAATAGTACATACCAGCACTATTTTAAAATAACAAACTCTTGATTGAATAATAAAAACTACAGTTAAACACTAAAAAACTCTAAGCCATCTCCGTGGAGATGTTGCCTGTACAACGGCAAAGAGAATGACTGGGGAAGGCGGAGCCTAGGAGGGATCATGTGACCAGCTTTGCTGGGCTCTTTGCCATTTCCTGTTGGGGAGGAGAATATCCCACAAGTAAGGATGACGCCGTAGACCGGACACACCTATGTTGGAGAAATAGGCGCCACCATAGTGCACATCGCTTGATTAAATGCAAATATAGATATGGCTGCATTCAACTAAGCCTCATATGGTTTAGACCATTTTTGAGGATCGTACAATACATGCGCAAGGTGTGTAGGTGTCACTGATTGGGATGTATGTCCCAACAATGACCCCTGACTTTACTATTATTTTTGGAGAGAATTATACAAATTGACACACGATTACATTTCCAGTCATCATTATCTCCATTATATTTAATATATATAACACCACAATCACATATACTATCAAGGCCCCCCCGTGATATATCCAATTAAATAGATGAACATTTATAGTCAGACCAGGCCCTGGGTTCTCTGTTGTCTAAATTTGGGCAACCCTAACTATTAATCATTTGAGCACCATTAACAATACTTTATTGTTTCATCAATTGTTCTGTATTTTATCAATATAGGGCAGTAGATGTAGGTTTGTTGCACCCAGTAAAGACAGGATTATCGGCTTCTGTCTATTAGAACCACTAACAGCAAGATAAATACATTATGAAGTTTAATACATCCTATATTATATTATATTTATTTATACATATAGTATATCCACATGTTGTGTCGACTTAGTATCACAAACGATGAGGTACAAATAGTACCTTTAGGTCACAATTCCAGGTTTCACATTTCATTTAGATTTATCACAGGAAAAGAGAGAAAATATCCATCAGGTACCTAGAGGGTGTTTTATTCCCATATCAGTTTATTCTTACCCTAATATCCCCCATCAACATGTTTATCGTTACATCAGCAATTGATCTAAACAAGTTAAGGTCGCGATTCAGATGCCAAACGTCTTTTTGTTGTTATATGTTATAGCTTACAACGAAGCCGTAGTCTTATTGCACTCTCTCTAGAAGTATCTAGTATCTATGAGACAATATATATACACAACTAGACGAGAGAACCCCTTTTTTTTAAATATATATATATGATTGTTTGTATACAATATGTGATTTTTTGCGTTTGTTCAAGATATTTTTTAATTTTTAAATTATCAATGTTTATTTACTGTCAACTTGTTATTATTTTTATTTGTATATATTTAGGGACATACACTGGTCCACGGTGTTTATGGTAGGGTGTTTTAGACATGTTTGTTTTATTATGCCGTTAAGGATCTAAATCCATGTGTGGGATTGTGTCCGGATTGAGGTTAAAAAAGAAACTATATACTCTAATGAGATGAAGGATTTGCACATCACCGACAACTATTACCATTACAGCACTTAGGCTGTCAGTTTAGTTTTGAAGAAGCGGGAGGCTTGTTCATCCACACACCCACTTCCAGATACTGTCCAATAGATACCTTTTAAATCCGGACACACCTCCACACATGCGCTGTGGTTACCAGTAGACGCCGAAGCACGGTGTTAAAAGTTTGTGGAAATTTAAATGTTATTATACACCTGATGAAACGGTCAAGCAAGACCGAGAAACGTTGTGTTGCAAAATAACATAATTTATGCTTACCTGATAAATTTATTTCTCTTGTAGTGTAGTCAGTCCACGGGTCATCCATTACTTATGGAATATATCTCTTCCCTAACAGGAAGTTGCAAGAGGATCACCCAAGCAGAGCTGCTATATAGCTCCTCCCCTCACATGTCATATTCAGTCATTCGACCAAAACCAGACGAGAAAGGAGAAACCATAGGGTGCAGTGGTGACTGGAGTTTAGTTAAAATTTAGATCTGCCTTAAAGACAGGGCGGGCCGTGGACTGACTACACTACAAGAGAAATAAATTTATCAGGTAAGCATAAATTATGTTTTCTCTTGTTAAGTGTAGTCAGTCCACGGGTCATCCATTACTTATGGAATACCAATACCAAAGCTAAAGTACACGGATGAAGGGAGGGACAAGGCAGGAACTTTAAACGGAAGGAACCACTGCCTGAAGCACCTTTCTCCCAAAAACAGCCTCAGAAGAAGCAAAAGTGTCAAATTTGTAAAATTTTGAAAAAGTTTGAAGTGAAGACCAAGTTGCAGCCTTGCAAATCTGTTCAACAGAGGCCTCATTTTTAAAGGCCCAGGTGGAAGCCACAGCTCTAGTAGAATGAGCTGTAATCCTTTCAGGAGGCTGCTGTCCAGCAGTCTCATAGACTAAACGTATTATGCTACGAAGCCAAAGAGAGAGAGAGGTAGCCGAAGCCTTTTGACCTCTCCTCTGTCCAGAGTAAACGACAAACAGGGAAGAAGTTTGACGAAAACCTTTAGTTGCCTGCAAATAGAGCTTCAGGGCACGGACTACGTCCAGATTATGCAAAAGTCGTCCCTTCTTTGAAGAAGGGTTAGGACACAATGATGGAACAACAATCTCTTGATTGATATTCCTGTTAGTAACTACCTTAGGTAAGAACCCAGGTTTAGTACGCAGAACTACCTTGTCTGAATGAAAAATCAGATAAGGAGAATCACAATGTAAGGCAGATAACTCAGAGACTCTTCGAGCTGAGGAAATAGCCATCAAAAACAGAACTTTCCAGGATAACAGCTTGATATCAATGGAATGAAGGGGTTCAAATGGAACGCCTTGAAGAACGTTAAGAACCAAGTTTAAGCTCCACGGCGGAGCAACAGTCTTAAACACAGGCTTAATCCTAGCTAAAGCCTGACAAAAAGCCTGAACGTCTGGAACTTCTGCCAGACGTTTGTGTAGAAGAATAGACAGAGCAGAAATCTGTCCCTTTAACGAACTAGCAGATAAGCCCTTTTCTAAACCCTCTTGTAGAAAAGACAATATCCTAGGAATCCTAACCTTACTCCATGAGTAACTCTTGGATTCGCACCAATATAAATATTTACGCCATATCTTATGGTAAATTCTTCTGGTAACAGGTTTCCTAGCCTGTATTAAGGTATCAATAACCGACTCCGAGAAGCCACGCTTTGATAGAATCAAGCGTTCAATCTCCATGCAGTCAGCCTCAGAGAAATTAGATTTGGATGTTTGAAAGGACCCTGAATTAGAAGGTCCTGTCTCAGAGGCAGAGACCATGGTGGACAGGATGACATGTCCACTAGGTCTGCATACCAGGTCCTGCGTGGCCACGTAGGCGCTATCAGAATCACCGAAGCTCTCTCCTGTTTGATCTTGGCAATCAATCGAGGAAGCATCGGAAATGGTGGAAACACATAAGCCATGTTGAAGACCCAAGGGGCTGTCAGAGCATCTATCAGCACCGCTCCCGGGTCCCTGGACCTGGATCCGTAACAAGGAAGTTTGGCGTTCTGGCGAGACGCCATGAGATCCAGATCTGGTTTGCCCCAACGATGAATCAGTTGAGCGAAGACCTCCGGAATAAGTTCCCACTCCCCCGGATGAAAAGTCTGGCGACTTAGAAAATCCGCCTCCCAGTTCTCCACGCCTGGGATGTAAATCGCTGACAGGTGGCAAGAGTGAGACTCTGCCCAGCGAATTATCTTTGAGACTTCCAACATCGCTAGGGAACTTCTGGTTCCCCCTTGATGGTTGATGTAAGCCACAGTCGTGATGTTGTCCGACTGAAATCTGATGAACCTCAGAGTTGCTAACTGAGGCCAAGCTAGAAGAGCATTGAATATTGCTCTTAACTCCAGAATATTTATTGGGAGGAGTTTCTCCTCCTGAGTCCATAACCCCTGAGCCTTCAGGGATTTCCAGACTGCGCCCCAACCTAGAAGGCTGGAGTCTGTCGTTACAATCATCCAATCTGGCCTGCAAAAGGTCATCCCCTTGGACAGATGGGGCCGAGAAAGCCACCATAGAAGAGAATCTCTGGTCTCTTGATCCAGATTTAGCAGGGGGGACAAATCTGAGTAATCCCCATTCCACTGACTTAGCATGCACAATTGCAGCGGTCTGAGATGCAGGCGCGCAAATGGTACTATGTCCATTGCCGCTACCATTAAGCCGATTACTTCCATGCACTGAGCTACTGACGGGTGTGGAATGGAATGAAGGACACGGCAAACATTGATAACCTGGCCTCCGTCAGGTAAATTTTCATCTCTACAGAATCTATAAGAGTCCCTAGGAAGGGAACCCTTGTAAGTGGAAATAGAGAACTCTTTCCCACGTTCACCTTCCACCCATGCGACCTCAGAAATGCCAGAACTATCTCTGTATGAGATTTGGCAGTTTGAAAACTTGACGCTTGTATCAGAATGTCATCTAGGTACGGAGTCACCGCTATGCCTCGCGGTCTTAGTACTGCCAGAAGTGAGCCCAGAACCTTTGTAAAGATTCTTGGAGCCGTAGCTAATCCGAAGGGAAGAACTACAAACTGGTAATGCCTGTCTAGGAAGGCAAATCTTAGGTACCGATAATGATCCTTGTGAATCGGTATGTGAAGGTAGGCATCCTTTAAGTCCACTGTGGTCATGTACTCACCCTCTTGGATCATGGGAAGGATGGTTCGAATAGTTTCCATTTTGAATGATGGAACTCTTAGGAATTTGTTTAGGATTTTTAAGTCCAAGATTGGTCTGAAGGTTCCCTCTTTCTTGGGAACCACAAATAGATTTGAATAGAATCCTTGCCCGTGTTCCGTCCGCGGAACTGGGTGGATCACCCCCATTAGTAAGAGGTCTTGTACACAGCGTAGAAACGCCTCTTTCTTTATTTGGTTTGCTGATAACCTTGAAAGATGAAACCTCCCTTGTGGAGGAGAAGTTTTGAAGTCCAGGAGATATCCCTGAGATATGATCTCCAACGCCCAGGGATCCTGGACATCTCTTGCCCAAGCCTGGGCGAAGAGAGAAAGTCTGCCCCCACTAGATCCGTTTCCGGATAGGGGGCCCTCTCTTCATGCTGTCTTAGGGGCAGCAGCAGGTTTCTTGGCCTGCTTGTCCTTGTTCCAGGACTGGTTAGCTTTCCAGCCCTGTCTGTAACGAGCAACAGCTCCTTCCTGTTTTAGAGCGGAATGTCAGCTATAATTTCTTTCAAGCCGGGCCCGAATAAGGTCTGCCCTTTGAAAGGAATATTAAGCAATTTAGATTTAGAAGTCACGTCAGCTGACCAGGATTTAAGCCATAGCGCTCTGCGCGCTTGGATGGCGAATCCGGAGTTCTTAGCCGTAAGTTTGGTTAAATGTACGACGGCATCAGAAACAAATGCGTTAGCTAGCTTAAGTGCTTTAAGCTTGTTCATAATTTCATCCAATGGAGCTGTGCGAATGGCCTCTTCCAGAGACTCAAACCAGAATGCCGCCGCAGCAGTGACAGGCGCAATGCATGCAAGGGGCTGTAAGATAAAACCTTGTTGAACAAACATTTTCTTAAGGTAACCTTCTAATTTTTTATCCATTGGATCTGAAAAGGCACAACTATCCTCCACCGGGATAGTGGTACGCTTAGCTAAAGTAGAAACTGCTCCCTCCACCTTAGGGACCGTCTGCCATAAGTCTCGTGTGGTGGCGTCTATAGGAAACATTTTCCTAAATATGGGAGGAGGGGAAAAAGGCACACCAGGTCTATCCCACTCCTTGCTAATAATCTCTGTAAGCCTTTTAGGTATAGGAAACACGTCAGTACACACAGGTACCGCATAGTATCTATCCAACCTACATAATTTTTCTGGAATTGCAACCGTGTTACAATCATTCAGAGCCGCTAATACCTCCCCTAGCAATATGCGGAGGTTCTCAAGCTTAAATTTAAAATTAGAAATCTCTGAATCCAGTCTCCCTGGATCAGATCCGTCACCCACAGAATGAAGCTCTCCGTCTTCATGTTCTGCAAACTGTGACGCAGTATCTGACATGGCTCTCACATCATCCGCGCGCTCTGTCCTTAACCCAGAGCTATCGCGCTTGCCTCTTAATTCTGGCAATTTAGATAATACTTCTGTCATAACAGTAGCCATGTCTTGCAAAGTGATTTGTAAGGGCCTCCCTGATGTACTTGGCGCCACAAAATCACGCACCTTCTGAGCGGGAGGCGAAGGTACTGACACGTGAGGAGAGTTAGTCGGCATAACTTCCCCCTCGTTGTCTGGTGATAATTTCTTTACATGTAAAGATTGACTTTTATTTAAAGTAACATCAATGCAATTAGTACACAAATTTCTATTGGGCTCCACATTGGCCTTTAAACATAGTGAACAAAGAGATTCATCTGGGTCAGACATGTTTAAACAGACTAGCAATGAGACTAGCAAGCTTGGAAATACTTTTCTAAATAAATTTACAAGCAATATAAAAAACGCTACTGTGCCTTTAAGAAGCACAAAAAGCTGTCACAGTTGAAATAACAATGAACCAAATTAGTTATAGCAACCAATCTTTCACAGTAAATGTATTAAGTTAGCAAAGGATTGCACCCACCAGCAAATGGATGATTAACCCCTTAATACCCAAAAACGGATAACAATTTAATAATTAACGTTTTTATCACAGTCAAAACACACTGTCACAGGTCTGCTGTGACTGATTACCTCCCTCAAAATGAATTTTGGAGACCCCTGAGCTCTCTAGAGACGTCCTGGATCATGGAGGATGAAGTAGATAGATTGTGATTGAATTTTTACTGCGCAAAAAAGCGCTAAAATAGGCCCCTCCCACTCATATTACAACAGTGGCGAAGCTCAGTTAACTGTTTCTATGAAGAAAACAAAGATAGCCATGTGGTAAAAATCATGCCCCAATAAGTTTTATCACCAAGTACCTCACAAAAAACGATTAACATGCCAGTAACCATTTGAACATACATTTTAAAAGAAATGAAGTGTTATTAATAAGCCTGCTACCAGTCGCTTTTACTGCAGTTAAGGCTCCTACATCACTTCAGTATTAACAGTATTTTCAGAGTCAATTCCATTCCTTAGAAAAAATACATTCAGTGTACACACACTCATCAGCCTAATACCAGTCGCTATCACTGCATTTAAGGCTGAACTTACGTTACATTGGTATCAGCAGTATTTTCTCAGTCAATTCCATTCCTCAGAAAAATAATTTACTGCACATACCTCGTTTGCAGGGGGGCCCTGCATGTTATTCCCCTTTTCTAAAGTTACCTCACTCCTCAGATGAGAACAGCCAGTGGATCTTAGTTACGTCTGCTAAGATCATAGAAAACGCAGGCAGATTCTTCTTCTAATGCTGCCTGAGAACAAACAGCACACTCCGGTGCCATTTAAAATAACAAACTTTTGATTGAAGAAATAAACTAAGTTAAAAAACACCACAGACCTCTCACAACGACCTATCTTTAGTTAGGTTGCAAGAGAATGACTGAATATGACATGTGAGGGGAGGAGCTATATAGCAGCTCTGCTTGGGTGATCCTCTTGCAACTTCCTGTTAGGGAAGAGATATATTCCATAAGTAATGGATGACCCGTGGACTGACTACACTTAACAAGAGAAAAAGTAATTTTAACTTTTTTAAGACTTTGTTTCCACGAACTGATTTTATTACATAGATCTTAATATATCTTTTCGATACATTTGTTGCACAGTGTGCTACGAGCATCCATCTATCTGTGCAATCTAGTCCACGTAGTTGGGTTACCTATAATTACAACACCAGAGACAAGAAATATAACACCAAGATCTCGTATGTGGTGTTGTTTGGTGAGCAATTCAGCCTGCTACAAATCTGAAATCTTCAAGAGCGAACCAACTGCTACGAGAGTGGGAGTTAGCTGGACGACTCTAAAGGTTCCAGAAGGTGTTTGTGACACTTCTCAAGTGTCTGGGAGCTTGTAAGTATAGCAATACTTGCGTATTATGGCGTGTTGATTCCACTGATTGTGCACTATGGTAGCGCCTTCTTTTCCATCATATATTTCTACAGATTCCATCGTTCTGGGACACCAACAAACGATCTGAAGAAGTCACCATCTTATGTAATCGAGATGACAAGATCTGATTGACATTCTATTCACATTGGGGACTATTCCCACACCAGTACCAGCTAAGTCAAATTTCTGGGACTTTTCCCTGCTATGCTATTCATGTTATCCTTTTGAATACATTGCACTGTTTATACTGTTCATTATTGTTATTACTATTACTGTTAGTATTTTTTATCACTTTGTTGGTGCACTGATCATTTTTTTAAATATATTGTCCATTATGTTCTGTTAAAGCGATATGAAACCCCAAAATGTTTCTAATATGATTCAGAAAGAGTATACAATTTTAAACAACTTTCCAATTTACTTCTACTTTCTAATTTGCTTTATTTTCCTGGTATCCTTTATATATAGAAACAGCCATGCACATGGAGACATATTTATGCAGCCATCAATCTGCAGATCCTGAGTCAACCAAGGTATGGTTTTCAACAAACCATACCAAGAGAATGAAACAAATTAGATAATAGAAGTAAATTAGAAAGATATTACAAATAGAATACTCTATCTAAATCAGAGGTTTTAAAGTGTGAGGTGGGCTTCCCCAGGGGGGGGGGGGGGGGGCTCTAGAGCTTATAAAGGAAGGCACAGGAGCAGTGACACTTTGCAATATCATAAAGAAACCACAAGCAACAGCTGACTTTGGCAAAAACTAAATTTATGCTTACCTGATAAATGTCTTTCTCTTGTGGTGTATCCAGTCCACGGGTTCATCCATTACTTGTGGGATATTCTCCTTCCCAACAGGAAGTTGCAAGAGGACACCCACAGCAGAGTTGTCTATATAGCTCCTCCCCTAACCCCCACCTCCAGTCATTCGACTGAAGACAAGTAAGAAAAAGGAGAAACTATAGGGTGCAGTGGTGACTGTAGTTTTAAAAATAAAAACGCCTGCCTTAAAGTGACAGGGCGGGCCGTGGACTGGATACAACACAAGAGAAAGAAATTTATCAGGTAAGCATAAATTTTGTTTTCTCTTGTAAGGTGTATGCAGTCCACGGGTTCATCCATTACTTGTGGGATACCAATACCAAAGCTTTAAAACACGGATGAAGGGAGGGACAAGGCAGGAACTTAAGCGGAAGGCACCACTGCCTGTAAGACCTTTCTCCCAAAAATAGCCTCCGAGGAAGCAAAAGTATCAAATTTGTAGAATTTAGAAAAAGTATGAAGCGAAGACCAAGTCGCCGCCTTACAAATCTGTTCAACAGAGGCCTCATGTTTAAAAGCCCATGTGGAAGCTACCGCTCTAGTAGAATGAGCTGTAATTCTTTCAGGAGGCTGCTGGCCAGCAGTCTCATAAGCTAAACGGATTATGCTTCTCAGCCAAAAAGAAAGAGAAGTTGCCAAAGCCTTTTGGCCTCTCCTCTTTCCAGAATAGACAACAAACAATGCAGATGTTTGACGAAAATCCTTAGTAGCTTGCAAATAAAACTTTAAAGCACGAACCACGTCAAGATTGTGTAACAGACGTTCCTTCTTTGAACACAGAGACAGAGACGGAACAACAATTTCCTGATTGATATTCTTATTAGATACCACCTTAGGAAGAAACCCAGGTTTGGTACGCAAAACTACTTATCTGCATGGAAGATCAGATAAGGGGAATCACACTGTAAGGCAGAAACTCTGAAACTCTTCAAGCCGAAGAGATAGCTACTAGGAACAGAACTTTCCAAGATAAAAGCTTGATATCTATGGAATGCAAAGGTTCAAACGGAACCCCTTGAAGAACTTTAAGAACTAAATTTAAACTCCATGGTGGAGCAACAGGTTTAAACACAGGCCTGATTCTAACCAAAGCCTGACAAAACGCTTGAACGTCTGGAACATCAGCCAGACGCTTATGCAAAAGAATAGACAGAGCAGAAATCTGTCCCTTTAAGGAACTAGCCAATAATCCCTTTTCCAATCCTTCTTGGAGAAAAGATAATATACTAGGAATCCTGACCTTACTCCACAAGTAACCCTTGGATTCACACCAATGAAGATATTTACACCATATCTTATGATAGATTTTCCTGGTGACAGGCTGTCGAACATGAATCAAGGTATCAATGACCGACTTGGAGAAACCACGTTTTGATAAAATCAAGCGTTCAATCTCCAAGCAGTCAGACGCAGAGAAATTAGATTTGGATGTTTGAATGGACCTTGGAGTAGAAGGTCCTGCCTCAGCGGCAGAGTCCATGGTGGAAAGGATGACATGTCCACCAGATCTGCATACCAAGTCCTGCGTGGCCACGCAGGTGCTATCAAAATCACTGAAGCTCTCTCCTGCTTGATCTTGGCAATCAGACGAGGGAGGAGAGGAAATGGTGGAAACACATAAGCCAGGCTGAAGGACCAGGGCACTGAAAGAGCATCTATCAGCGTTGCAGTAAAAAGAGGCAGGGGGTTAAAAAACAAGCGGTAGTTTATTGATAGATTTAAGCCATACAAAAAAGCAAATAGGCTTAAAAAGAACACCAACAGCAAACAAGCAGGTAGATGGACACAGAGGGACGCTTAATCATAGGCTGAGTTGATGGAGACAAGACAACCCTTATATACACAAGGAAATTAACCCTACCCTCACCAACATAAAAATAAAAATAAAACTTATGTAATCTCTAATGCATTTGAGACTGTGACAATTGAATAAATGAAGAGAAGCAAATAATGCCACCTTACAATACTACCATAAATCTAAAACTAATGTAGATGCTGGAAAAGATAGATAGAAAACAGAATTTATGATTACCTGATAAATTACTTTCTCTTACGGTGTATCCAGTCCACGGATTCATCCTTACTTGTGGGATATTCTCATTCCCTACAGGAAGTGGCAAAGAGAGCACACAGCAGATTTGTCCATATAGCTCCCCCTCAGGCTCCGCCCCCCCAGTCATTCGACCGACTGTTAGGAGAAAAAGGAGAAACCATAGGGTGCAGTGGTGACTGTAGTTTAACAAAAATAAATTTGAACCTGACTTAAATGCCAGGGCGGGCCATGGACTGGATACACCGTAAGAGAAAGTAATTTATCAGGTAAGCATAAATTCTGTTTTCTCTTACAAGGTGTATCCAGTCCACGGATTCATCCTTACTTGTGGGATACCAATACCAAAGCTTTAGGACACGGATGAAGAGAGGGAACAAGTCAGGTAACCTAAACGGAAGGCACCACTGCTTGCAAAACCTTTCTCCCAAAAATAGCCTCCGAAGAAGCAAAAGTATCGAATTTGTAAAATTTGCAAGTGAAGACCAAGTCGCTGCCTTACAAATCTGTTCAACAGAAGCCTCATTCTTGAAAGCCCATGTGGAAGCCACAGCTCTGGGGGAATGAGCTGTAATTCGTTCAGGAGGCTGCTGTCCAGCAGTCTCATAAGCCAATCGGATGATGCTTTTCAGCCAGAAGGAAAGAGAGGTAGCAGTCACTTTCTGACCTCTCCTCTTACCAGAATAGACAACAAACAAGGATGATGTTTGTCTGAAATCTTTAGTTGCTTGCAAATAGAATTTTAAAGCACGAACCACATCAAGATTGTGTAATAGCCGTTCCTTCTTTGAAGATGGATTAGGACACAGAGAAGGAACAATGATTTCCTGGTTAATATTCTTATTAGAAATCACTTTAGGAAGAAAACCAGGTTT